>NC_051180.1:195159998-195379997 GCF_013339695.2 Rhipicephalus sanguineus
TCATTGTGGCTTCATCTTCTCCGCGTATATTTTGCTCAACACGTATGGGTTGGGAAAAGATCGCGTCTGCAGTTTTCTCCAGACGCATTCCTGCGCCTTGGTCAACCGCTTGTGCGGGGACGGATAAAGCCTCCGCTCTAGTTTATAATGATTGGTGATGTCGTGAAAGGACACCAGCCCATCTCTCGCGGACCTCCCCGGAACGGGCGGCTAACCAGCCCGGCTGACGAAACCTCGAGCATTCATGTGAGCCGCCTCGTTCCCAGGGTTTCCAGAGTGTGCTGGTACCCAGACAATTTCTATTTCCCGAATTTCTAGCCCCGCGTCTCGATGCAGCAGTCGTGCGGCGGTGACCGACATTCTGCCCCTCGCCAGATTTCTTGTTTAAAAATTTTAGCGCTACATTACACGAGGACAAGAAAAAAAGGTACAAGACAGGACGGGTGCTGTCCTGTCGCTACAGCGCCCGTCCTGTGTTGTACCTTTCTTCTTGACCTCGTCTAATGTAGCGCTACAATTTTTAAATAAGAATGTATCACCAACTAGCCCCGCAACGTGTTTTGTTAAGTCGCCAGATTTCGAATGGCTGTTTTCAAATCGCTGAGAATTAGTGATGGCTAGCGCTATTGCCGCTTCCTCAGCAGTTTCTGAAGAGCGGGTTTTGACTGATCCAGAGGCGACCAAGCGTCCCCGCCTGTCCACCACCACAATCGCAAATGCGTCCTTGTCCTTATATTCTGCGACGTCTGTATAGACTGCCGATTTTCACTCCCCGTATTGAACACGTAAAGCTCTGGCTCTTGCCTGCCTGCGTTCCTCATGGTGGATCGGATGTATGTTCTTGGGCAAAGGCTTTATGTCCAAGGCCTTGCGTAATCCTTGTCGCATCTGAGTTTTAGTGTCCCCAGCAGGCGCCTCAGCGGCAACGCCAAGGCTTTCCAATATATTCCTGCCAGTTTCCGCTGTTGAAAGCCCAGCGTGCTCTATCACCAGGTGCGCCTCCCGTAGTTTTTTCAGGGTGTTGTGCGCCCCTAATCTTAGTAGCCTGTCTGTTGACGCATTGTTAGGCAGCCCAAGGGCTGCCTTGTCATCATCATCATCAGCCTGTCTACGCCCACTGCAGGGCAAAGGCCTCTCCCATGTTCCGCCAATCAAGCCGGTGCTGTGCTTTCTGCTGCCACGTTATACCTACAAACTTTTAATCTCATCTACCCACCTAATTTTCTGTCTCCCCCTCACGCGTTTGCAATCTCTTAGAATCCAGTCAGTTACCCTTAATGACCACCAGTTATCCTGTCGACGTGGCTGCCTTGTAAGCCTGCCTAATCATAGCCTCGACCTTGCCTTTTTCTGTGGTATCCAATTGCATATAAGGTGTCGCATAAGTAATCATGCTGAGTGCAAACGCCTGTACCAGCTTACAGAGATTATTCTCTTTTATCCCGCTCTTACGGTTAGCGATTCGCCTCATTAGCCTCACGGTAGCGTTGACCGTGTTCTTAAGCTTTTCAAGGGCCACCGTATTCTTCCTGTTAGTCTGTAAATATAGGCCCAGGATTCTGATCGTTTGGGCTTCGGCTACCGGCATACCCCCAGTTTTACCTCCAGCGGTGGTGGCGGAATATAGTTCGTCGCATGTGGCCCTCGTGGTTTGTCCCGAACCACAAATAGGTCGGACTTGGGCTGAGAGCATGAGAGTCTCGCATCTCCTGCGAGCTCTTCGACAATATTCACTGCCTGTTGTAGTGTTTCCTTCAACTGCGCGTCGCTACCCCTGGTGTAATATCATACGCATAAAATGTGTGCTTCAGTCTCGGTATCTCTTCCAGCCTCGGCGGTATCTTAATCAAAGCGAGGTTAAACAGGAACGGCGATAAAACTGAACCCTGTGGCGTCCCCCATCGGGAAAGAATCCAGTTGGATTTCTCCAACTGCAATCTCCGCAGTCCTGCTCTCCAAGAATGATCTGATGTACCAGAAGGTTCTGGCCCCTCGGCTAACGTCCGATAGGTTCTTTAATATTGCCTCATGGGAAATATTGTGAAAAGCCTTATTGAGGTCGAGCCCCAATATAGCTTTGGTGCCCGTGCCGTTCCTGGGATTGACTACGTCATGTTTCATCTGTATCATGACGTCCTGCGTGGACAAATTGGCCCTGAAACCAATCATAGTTGCGGGAAAGATCACCTTGTCCTCCGCATAACCCTGAAGCCTGTTTAAAACCACGTGCTCCATCAATTTGCCCACGCATGATGTCAGTGAGATCGGGCGCAGGTTCTCCACGCAGAGCTTCCTGCCTGGCTAAGAAATAAATATAATCCTAGCATGGTTCCATTGTGCTGGGATCTCCCCAGCCGCCCAATACTTGTTCATCAAGTCCGTGAGCTCCCCCACCGATTTGAAATCTATGTTCCTCAGCACTTTATTAGTAACCCCGTCTGGGCCCGCGGCCGACGTAGTACGGAGCTGCCCAATGGCAAACTCACCTCCGTCACCGTAAATTCTTCATCTAGTTCTGAGTTTTCTGGCCCCGAATAGTGTGGTGGGCAACCACCTGCTCGATTGGTTATGTACCGATCCCGTAGTTCTTGTATAAATTCTCCTGTCCTGCCTTGATACTGATGCACTAACCGAGTCATTTGTCCCCTTTGTGCCGACTTGGTTGCCGCCGGATCCAAAAAGTGCCTCAACAACTGCCATGTCTTTCTGCATCCAAACTGACCATTCATTCGATCACAAATCTGTCCCCACTGCTTGCACTGCAAGTCCAATGTGTAGGTTTCAATTTGGCGTTCTAGCTTGGCCATCTTTCTGCGAAGGACACCATTACGTTTCTGCTTCTTCTACCTTCTCAGGAGACTCGCGTGCGCTTCCCACATGTGTAGCAGCCTAGTCTGCCGTGAACTCCTCTTCCTCGATTCGCACTTCTACCGTGGTACTCTTTACATCCTGCTTGAGCGCCCCAATCCAAGCGTCCAAGTCTTCAATTTCCATGTTCACCGTGTCTGCACAGGTTTTCCTAAATCTGTCCCAATCCGTAACTTTATGCCCCTTCACTTTGTCTTTATGCTTCGCTGCACTAAACGTCGTGGAAAGATATAGTGATCACTTCCTAGTGCTTGTCCCGTGTTAACTCACTTTGCATTACTGATACCCTTGAGAAACGTAAGGTCCGGAGAAGTATCCATGCTAATGCTATTGCCTATTCTCGTATGATCTTGCGGGTTGTTTAAGAGGGTCCACCGCAGATCCCGGGCAACTTGCCAAAGCCGATTGTCCTTTGGGCTGGCTCGGATGTAGCCGCACTCCGGGTGAGGCGCATTGAAATCCCCCACCACTATAAGCTGAGCATTAGCCGCTAACCGTTGAGATTGAATTAGGAACGGTGGCAAGCCCAATCCCTTATATTTGCAGAATAATATACATTAAGTACAAACAGACTCTTCTCACCCTTCGTTTGGGCACAATCTCTAGCAGTACGTAGTCTTCCCTGCTGCTATGTACGGTATGCTGAATGGCGGTGGTGTTGCGATGGACTAACACTGCTGTAAAGACTCGCGATACGCCTCTTGGATCAATCCCTTGCGGTGTAAATGCCTTAAATCCGGGTAATTTCACGGAACCACTAGCCTCCTGTAAGGCTATTATGTCCGGCGTGTTATCCAGACTTTGTACGTGTAACTGCAGGTTACCCCGCTTGCGACGGAAGCCCCTGCAGTTCCACTGCCAAACCTCAATTTGTTGGCGAGGGGCCATGATGAGCCACCAGGTTGTCCAATGTTGGCGCTTGGCCAACTACGGGAGGCAGTCTTGCGTCCAATAAAGTATGGAGCTGCTGAAACATGCCCATGACCTGGGTTTGGGAAGCCCGAAATGCACTGGCGAGGGTGCCAAGACGCCCCTCTATTTTGTCTAGTCTGGCTTCGATTTCGTCGACCCGAGCCTCCAACCTATCCTGTCTTTCACCCTGTTTTCCTACTTTCTCCGCAAGGTTAGTTACGTCTGCCTTAAGACTAGTGACCTGAACAACCGGCTGTGGCATGTCTACCATTGATGTTTCAGCTAACCTTTTTGCATTACCTCCCTCCTCCGCCGGCAGCGGCCTCTTGATTGGCCTCCGATTCTCCACTTCCATAGCCGAACTCTCCTGTACGCGAGCAGACGCCGCTTGCGTCGCCTAGAGGATAGGCTTAGTCTTGCCGTCGAGGCGTTGAGAGGAAAATCTTGAAAACCTCCCAAACGGTGGCAAACTTGCCTTGGAGTGGTGTCCGCAGGGACAGGGTAACTTCCTGAAGACGAGCCAACCAACAGCAAGTCCAAAGAAAAAGGCGTTCGCCGAAAGCCGGTCACTGGGCTAGAGCCCATGCGAAGCACGTCCGCACAGCGTCTCGCTCCCCGCAAAGTCCTCGGTGACAGTCAAGACGCAACACGGACTCTCAGCACGAGGGGCATGCTCTCAGAGAAGAGGACGACCCATTAGACGGCGTTCGAGAGGACGACCCCTGAGTTTGAAGGCTTCGCTACAATTACCCTGGGTACGAAAAGGGAGCCGACTGGCGACGTAACAGCTTGTCACTGTGAGCGGGTCAAGGTAGGAATTCAGGCGCTCCACGTTGATAATGTCGCGTCCTCGACGGCGCATGTCCGAAGACGGTTCGATGGGTTCGATCAGGTAGTTGACCGGGGATGTGCGTGAGACGACACTGTAGGGGCCTTCGTATTTGGGTAGTAGTTTGGAAGACAGGCCAGTTGCAGTGGTAGGGACCGAAAGCCATACGAGCGCTCCAGGGAGGAACGTGGGCGCAGAAGTGGTGGTGTCACAGCGAAATGCTCTTCTGCCGCTCTTGGTCATGCGCAGTAGAGGTCTTGGCAAGCTCGCGACACTCCTCAGCAAGTCTGGCTGTGGCAGAAATAGGCGCATATTGAGATCGATCCGGCTCGCAAGGATTGTGTCGATTGTGTGCGATTGGTGTCTGTCGTACAATACGAAAAAGGGTCAGAAACCAGTAGTGCTCTGAGGGGCGGTATTGTAGGCGTACGAGACGAAGGGCAGAATGGCATCCCGATTTGTGCGAACGGTGGCGACTTACGTCGACCGCATGTCGCTGATCGTGCGGTTAAAGCTCTCGGTGAGGCCATTCGTCTGCGGGTGGAACGCAGTAGTTTTGCGGTGAACAACGTTGCACTCTTTAAGAATAGCTTCGAAGACTTCCGACAAGAAGAACCGGCCTCGATCAGTGAGCAGCTCGTGGGTTGGACCGTGGCGCAGAAGGAATCGGTGGAGCAGGAAGGAGGCCACATCGCACGCTGTAGCCGCTGGGAGGGCGGCAGTTTCAGCGTATCGCGTAAGGTGGTATACAGCGACGATGTCCCAGCGGTCACCAGCTGACGTCAGAGGAAGTGGCCCGTACAAATCGATGCCAACGCGCCCAAACGGCCGGTCAGGGCAAGGTAAAGGTTGAAGACCTGCTGGTGTGTTGAAGTTTTGCGGCGCTGACAATCGAAGCAGGAGCGAACGAACTTCTGCACGTAGCGGTACATCCCTCTCCAAAAGTACCGTTGGAGAATGCGGTTGAAAGTTTTCGATACCCCAGAGTGCGCACACTGCGGATCAACGTGGAACGATCGTTCCACGTTCCACGTTCCATCGGGTTCGTCCATACCTTGTGCGTCTTCGAGTGGTTCCACGCTGCCGAAACATTCTCCTCGCACGAACGTAACACTGTGCGGGGATGGGTTGATAACAAAAATAGAGGCCCTGGCCTGAGTGACTTGCACGGTCACGAAAGGCACCAGCAAGCCTTTCCTCGTGCAAACACGGTCAGATGGCGAGCGGAGTGCAATGGTATGGGAGAGACTGGCGCAGTAGACTGACACCGCCGTTGACGAGTTTGCAGGCACTTTAGTGTCGTCTTTGACAAGTACCTTGCTCGCAGCCGATGAACTGCCTGCCGGCGTGAAAGCAGATAATGTTGAGAGCTCTATTTCGGCTTGTGCGCAATGAATTACGGCGTCGTGGTGGGAGAGAAAATCCCATCCTAGGATGAGGCCGTGAGAACATGCAGGAATTATGATTAATTCGACTGTGTACAGAGCATCCTGAATTATGACGCGGGCTGTGCACACCACTGTAGGGTGAATACTTTGGGCGCTGGCTGTACGGAGGGAGAGCCCGGAAAGTGGCGTCATCACTTTTCACAGTATTCAGCTAAGCTTTGCGTCCATGACGGATACGGCGCCTCCAGTGTCGATAAGGGCAGGTGCGCGAACACCGTCCACAAACACGTCTATCACGTTCCATGGGCTTCGCTGAGGGCTTTCTCAGTTCGATAGCGTCGCAACCATTGCCTCGTGGACTGCGACGACTAGTTTTCCTGGTCGCGTTGGAAAGGACGTGGCCGCATCAGCGACAGTGAGCGGCGTCTTGCTAACGGTGAACGGCGGTTAGATGGAGCTGGGCGAGACGTCGATGACAGAGGCGTAGGTGGGTCCTAATACGGGCGGTTCCACTGGCTGGTGGCGGGTGACGCGACTCTAGGCGGCTGCACACGATTGCAATAACGCGCCACGTGGCCGGCGTAACCGCATGCGTAGCATATGGGGCGGTTGTCAGGTGTGCGCCATCGGTTCACTGGGGCAGGGCCCGCCCATGGTGCAGGACGGGATTGACGGGACGGCAACTGACATCAATGCATGGTGGGCTACAGTCTTGGCCTATGTATGACGTCGGCGTTGGTTGCCGGTACATCCGCTTCGAAGCACTGAGGTCGAACGGCGGCTTCGGCGTAACTGTGTGGGGCACCCGTAGGGGTTGCTGGGGGCGTTCTTGCGACAACTTGGGCGTACTCAGTGGTACGCCCAAGTTGTCGAAGAGGTGCGAAAAACTGACACCTGTCGCAAGAAGAAGCGCCGCAGTGGCCTCCCCTGAGTTTTATGCTGCCCAGACAATAAAAAGGTTGAATTGCGGTTTTCTTGCGCACAGTTCGAAAGAAACGGATAAGCACCAAACACTACGTGCGAAAGTAAGGCGATGCGCGGGCACAAGTGACATGACTTGCAGCCTTTCACGAACACATACGGCCGCAGCGCGCCGTCATTCAAATTTCGTCTCTCCCATGTGACGGGTAGCTCCGGTATGACGTAGCAGGACGGCCGCGCTTCGTCCGCACCCTCCGTGATCAGTTTCGATTTCGCCCTTGAAATTCGATGACGAGTATCTCGAACTACGTGCAGCTTTGGTGATTTCAAAAAACGGGTATGCCATCAATCGGCACGCACTACAACCTTGCAATATATACCGTGCCCTCTAATCAAGAATTAAAAGGTTATTTAACGAGCGCTTGTTAACTAGCCGAAATAGTGTCCTTTTTACTGCGGCAAAGTATTTCCGCTTCGACGTGGAGTTCATGTGCGAAAACTACAGGAGCCTTACTACTGCCATAGGATTTTTAGTAAAAATCCGTATTGTCTAACAAAAATACACCCTGTGCCTGTATATATATATATATATATATATATATATATATATATATATATATTGTAGTGAACAGTACAGACGACGACGAAGCAGCCAAGAAAGCAAGCCACATCGTGAGTGGTAGCCACGCGACCCGAGCTTGCGCTTGCTTGGATTTTGGACCCTCGACGTTCCTCGTCGTTCCTTCACGTTTGTACGTGAATAAACCACGTGACATTTGGTGGAGGTACGTGGATTCTCCGTACGAACCTGGAACTTCGCTCTCGCAAGCTCCCCCCTGTCCGTGACACCAACATGGCCAACGAGACTCCTCCTCAGGCTGGACCTTCGGCTGTCCACGTCACCTGCGGCGCCGTGTATCCCCAGCGAGATCCACCCATCTTCTCCGGCTCAGGCGAATCGGACGTGGAAGATTGGTTGTCGAGGTACGAAAGAGTCGGCGCCAGCAACAAATGGGACGACCAAATGAAGCTTGGCTACGTCATGTTTTATCTCGCGGACATCGCGCAGCTGTGGTATCACAACCACGAGGCTGAAATTCCAACTTGGGCAGCTTTCAAGACTGCTGTTACAGACGTGTTTGGGCGGCCTACGGTTCGCAAGCTTCACGCCGAGCAGCGCTTGCGTCAACGTGCGCAGCAACCGGGCGAGAACTACACGGGCTACATCGAGGATGTCCTTAATCTGTGTAACCGCGTGAACTCCGCCATGACCGAGGAGGACAAAATCAGGCACATTCTGAAGGGCATCGAGGACGGCGCCTTTCAGATGCTGCTCGCGAGAAACCCTACCACGATCGCGGCACTCGTCTCACTCTGTCAGAGCTTCGACGAGTTGCGTAGACAGCGCGCGATCGCCCGTCAAGCCCTCACGACGCCCGACACGCTCTCAAGCTTGCAGCTAGCTGCCCGTCCTGCCGATCAGCAGCCGCTTCTGTCCACGATCAAGGACTTCATCCGCGAGGAGGTAGCGCGCCAGCTATCGTTACTGCCGCTCACGCACGAGCCTGCGCAGGCTTTGGCTCCGGACCTACAACACGCCATTCGAACCCAAGTTGCGGAGGCCCTCCCACCGATTCTCCAACAAGCACCCGTCACTGCACCGCTTACCTACGCCGCCGTCGCTGCTCGCCCGCAGCAGCCTACGCCCTATTCTCGACCTGCCATGGCACCCCATCCCTTACCGACGACCGCGAACGCCGCGTCGCATACCTTCGCGAGACCTTCGACTCCATTTTACCGCCGCTCAGACGCGTGGAGAACGACAGACAATAGGCCCATCTGCTTCGCCTGTGGTATCGCTGGACACGTCGCCCGCTACTGTCGCCAATGTCCTCCATTTGACGCCGTGGGCAGGCCTGTTGCGTCGTCGTCAAGGGCGCCACCAAGGTACACCCTTGACGATCAACGACCCTACGCCAACCACCGATCACCATCCCCTCGACGACGCTCCCTGTCACCAATGCGTCGCCGACCTACTACGGAAGAGGGAAACTGATCGCTGCAGTTCCGGAGGCAAGAGCTGCATGCGAGTCGAACTGCTCAAGGCCTCCATCTTTTTCGCCGCAAAACGTTATCGACGTCAATGTTGAAGGGACCGCCGCACAAGCGCTTATTGACACAGGAGCCGCCGTTTCCGTAATATGCGAGAACCTATGCCGCAAGTTAAAAAAGGTGACCACGTCGCTCTCGGGACTAATGCTCCGCACGGCCAGCTCACAGTACATAGCACCTTCTGCTGTGTGCACCGCGCGTGTCATTATTCAAGGCGAACTGTACGTCATCGAGTTTTTCGTGCTAGCGTCATGCTCCCACGACGTTATTCTCGGCTGGGACTTCCTTTCGCGTCATCGTGCCCTCATAGACTGCTCCCGTGCAGAAGTCGCCCTTACGCCGCTGCAAACTGCTCTTTCGGTGGATCCCCTTCCCGACGCTTACAAACTTGTCGTTGCTGCGGACACAGATATAGCCCCGAAAACGTCCACCCTGGTAGCCCTGACCTGTAAAGCCGCTCCAGACGGAACTGTTCTGTTCGTCCCGTCCGAGGTATTTCTCCGCCGCCGCGGCTTGCGACTACCGTTTGCCGTACTCGCCGTTGAATCGGGTGCTACAATTATGCTGGTTGCGAACTCACTGACATCCTCAGTTACATTACTTCGCGGGGAATGTTTGGGCAACATACAAGACGTTGACCTGCTGCGTTCTCTGGAGTTTGCTGCAAACCAACCCGACCTCCAGCTGAATGCCATAACACCACCTGTTGCCACTTCTTCCGCCCCAGACATTTTCCACCCTTCCGTTGCCGCTGATCTATCGCCGACACATCGACGCGAACTCTTAGCCCTTCTTCGAGAGTTCCGCTCTTCCTTTGATTGCGCTCAACCATCATTGGGGCGTACAACGAGCATCACGCACCACATTGACACCGGTGGTAACGCTCCCTTACGCCAACGACCATATCGAGTTTCAGCGGAAGAGCGGCGTATTATCAACGAACAAGTCGACGATATGCTCAAGCGCGGTGTGATCCAGCCATCCCAGAGCCCCTGGTCGTCCCCTGTTGTGCTTGTGCGCAAAAGGATGGATCAATTAGATTCTGTGTCGACTACCGCCGCCTCAATAAAAATAACTCGGAAGGATGTATACCCGTTGCCACGCATCGACGATGCTCTCGATTGCTTGCAAGGAGCAGAATATTTCTCGTCGTTGGATTTACGCTCGGGTTATTGGCAAGTTCCGATGGCCGACTCTGACCGATCGAAGACTGCATTCGTCACTCCTGACGGGCTGTATGAGTTTAACGTCATGCCGTTCGGACTCTGCAACGCCCCAGCTACCTTCGAACGGATGATGGACAACATCCTTCGCGGCTACAAGTGGAATACCTGCCTCTGCTACCTTGACGACATTGTCGTTTTTTCTCGCGATTTTCCGACTCACCTTACTCGCCTTCGTGCAATTCTCACGTGTCTCACCTCTGCTGGCCTTCAACTTCACATCAAGAAGTGCCATTTTGCGGCGCGCCAGCTCACAATACTAGGCCACGTCGTCTGCAAGGAAGGCGTTCTCCCGGACCCCGCGAAACTCCGCGCCGTAGCCGAATATCCGAAGCCCAACTCTATGAAGACGCTTCGAAGTTTTATTGGGCTGTGCTCGTATTTTCGTCGATTTGTGCGCGACTTCGCTTCTATCATCGCGCCTCTTACCAATCTACTGACAGCCTCCAACGGCTTGTCTGCTTGGTCACAGGAGTGTGACGAGTCTTTTATGACGCTACGGCGCTTATTAACGTCGCCTCCGATACTTCGTCACTTTGATCCTAATGCGCCTACGGAGATCCATACCGACGCCAGCGGGGTCGGTCTTGGCGCAGTACTGGCTCAACGAAAACAAGGATATGAAGAATACGTAGTTGCTTACGCGAGTCGAACCCTCAAGAAAGCCGAGTGTAATTATTCCGTCACAGAGAAAGAGTGCCTCGCCATTATCTGGGCTTTGGCCAAGTTCCGCCCGTACCTTTATGGCCGCCCTTTCGAAGTAGTGACGGACCACCATGCCCTATGTTGGCTGTCATCGCTGAAGGATCCGTCGGGACGCCTCGGTCGTTGGGCGCTTCGCCTACAGGAATACGACATTCGTGTTGTGTACCGATCCGGCCGCAAACACTCGGACGCTGATGCCCTTTCCCGCTCGCCGCTACCGGCTGACACAGCTTCGTCGTCAGCTTCTTCAGCTGTCTTGACGCCAATTGACTTCGCAGACATGCCGTTGGAGCAACGCAAGGATGCGTGGATTTCCCATCTTCTCGACTTTCTGACTGACCCATTAGCACATCCAGCCTCAAGAACTATCCGTCGTCAAGCCACGCATTTCACTATTCGAGACGACCTCCTCTATCGGCGGAATTACGCGTCTGACGGTCGGAGGTGGCTGCTAGTGATACCACGCCACATGCGCACGGAAATCTGTGCTGCTTTCCACAACGACCCGCAAAGTGCTCACGACGGCGCTCTCAAGACCTACAACCGCCTGCGTCAGCGATACTACTGGCGCGGCATGTATACTTTTGTGCGCAAGTACGTACGTGCTTGTACTGCTTGTCAGCGCCGTAAAGCTCCACCTGAACGCCCAGCCGGTACACTTCAGCCTCTGCCTTGTCCGGCGCGTCCATTTGATCGCGTCGGCATCGACTTATACGGACCGCTTCCCTCGACTTCTTCTGGAAATAGGTGGATAATTGTCGGCGTAGACCACCTCACACGTTACGCGGAAACTGCAGCCCTGCCCACAGCAACAGCAAGAGAAGTTGCGTTTTTCATCTTACGCAACTTTGTCCTTCGCCATGGTGCTCCCCGTGAACTTTTGAGCGACAGAGGGCGTGTTTTTCTGTCTGACGCTATTCAAGCATTGCTCGCTCAGTGCAACATCATTCATCGCATGACGACCGCATATCACCCGCAAACGAATGGCCTCACTGAACGATTTAATCGCACTCTCGGCGATATGCTGACAATGTACACCGCATCAGACCAGACCAATTGGGACACCGTCCTTCCGTTTGTCACGTACGCGTACAACACCGCTACGCATGCGACCACAGGTTTTTCGCCTTTCTTTCTCTTGTACGGACGCGATCCATCATGCACGCTTGACACTATGCTTCCCTACACGCCTGACTCATCTGAGTACACTGCAATTTCTGACGTTGCAAGATACGCCGAAGATTGCCGACGATTGGCCCGTTCGCTGACAACCGAGGACCAAGGCCGTCAGAAGCTAAGGCACGACACCGACCGACCTCTCCCTACTTTTACGACAGGTGCCCTGGTTTGGCTTTGGATCCCACCGAACACTCCTGGCCTTTCGTCGAAATTACTTGCCCGATATCACGGGCCCTACCGCATTCTCACTCGTACGTCCCCAGTGAATTATGAGGTTGAGCCTTTGACACCGTCCCAAGACTTACGTCGTCGTGGTAGGGAAATCGTCCACGTGAGTCGCCTCAAGCCCTATTATGACCCCGCCATACTGACAACGCCTTAGCTCGCCAGGATGGCTACGCTATTCACCGGGGGCAAATGTAGTGAACAGTACAGACGACGACGAAGCAGCCAAGAAAGCAAGCCACATCGTGAGTGGTAGCCACACGACCCGAGCTTGCGCTTGCTTGGATTTTGGACCCTCGACGTTCCTCGTCGTTCCTTCACGTTTGTACGTGAATAAACCACGTGACAATATATATATATATATATATATATATATATATATATATATATATATATATATGTGTGTGTGTATGTGTGTGTGTGTGTGTGTGTGTGTGTGTGTCCCATATAAGAGGTGACTGGAGAAACGTGATAGAAGAAAAGGAAGATGCCAAGGGTAGCGTGACGTAGAACCAAGACGATGGAAGAAGATGAAAACGAAGTGGGACATATAAAAAAGAAGGTGACGTGGCCATAGGGGGCCCTGAGTGTTTTCGAACGTCAGCGCGTGAGCGAGGGCGAGTGTCGCCGGCCTGTGTTCCGGGCACTCCGGCTCTTCCTCGTGCTGCGGCATCGTACCGTAGCCACCGCCTGTTCGAGGACACGTCCACGGACCTGGACCTGGGACTACCAGCAACGCCCAGGACGCGCCATCGGCTGTTGGCCCGAGCGCACCGACCTACGGCACTGCTCCGAGGGCTTCGACCGAGCCAGTTTCTCCTCGCGGGAGACGCTGGCCATCTCAAGGGTCACTGAACCCGGTGCTGTCCACCCTCATCTAACGCCAGCCCGCATTCGGCCACGGTTAAAGCCTGGGGCATCGACTCGGACGCTGACTTCAACGCCTGTGCCTCCGCAATGCCTCGCCTCTGGGACAGAACGCCGCGAATGGTGTAAGCGATGAACGCTTCGTACTTTTAGCTGTTTATTTCCGTTACTGAACTGATAACTGTGTTTAGCGCTAGTTTTATTTTTGTGTGTTCCTTTTTATTGTTTGCAGTGGTTCGGGATAAGAACGTGTGTTTTTCTTTTTAACACGAAAGTGTTTTATACCGGGGTCCACCAAGACTGCAGTGACGTATTTCCGTCACGGAAATGACGTCGAAAAAAGGTACACGATTAGATGGCAAAGAAAAAAAGTTCCGTCAACGGGCATCGAACCCACGACCGCTCGGTCCGCAACAATAGATCCCGGGCGCGCTATCCATTGCGCCACGGTCACAGACTCTGGAGGCTTTACAAACGCGCCTTTTATATCTACCACTCTCCCGGTCGGCGCGGTGGTGTTGCCCTTTGGGAGCAGCAAAGCAAAGTAATTTATCATTACAGTGGCCTCCGCGATTAGTGCCTGCAACGCGTTACACGTTCGTCCCATTCGGCGCGTTTACAACAGAAGTGCAATTTTGTCAATGCCTTAACACACCGCGAGGTGGCGACCTTAACCCAAGCGTCGTAAAAGCGTCGGGCTCGCTCATAACATCTCGCTAATCAAACCAAAAATAGCTCTGCGACGCGCGCCTGCCTCACCTGGCTGTAACCGCGTTCCCCGCCAACGCGCTCGCCCCGAGAGAAATTGCGGCCGGGCTACCCACTGACCTCCATAAAAAGTCTGGACGACGCATCCCCGCTCTCCGAAGCGGGCTCTTGTGAAGCCACCGGAAGGTCCCTTGTTTGTCCCGGAAGCTGACGTCTTCTGCGCGTCTTAGGCGCGCAATTCAAATATTCTCGGGTGGCAGCTGTCGTTATGATCGCATTTCTTTGCGTTTTTTATAATATAACTTGCTCGCGGTCATCCCAGCAAGACAATAGAGCGTGCGGCAACAACAGATGCAAATAAATTTTGGTTGAACGCACCTTTTCAAGATGAAAAGATGCGCACACCAAAATGTCGTGCTTTCCGATGTGCGCCTTTCTGACAGAGACATTGACGCTTATTCTGTAATGCTGCGAATCTTCTTTTTTTTTTCAACATGCGCAGTCATTACCTGCTTACGATGACTAACTTTATCCATTGCTCCTATTTCTCTTGCGGTGCAGTGTGTGCCTTTTCATGATTTTGTAGTGTGTAAAAGTTTCAGAAATGCCTCCCTGGCACTGAGTAAGTGCAGATGCCTATGTAAAAGAAGGAAAAATTAGCGGCGAGTCGCTTTACCAGATGTAGAGAGCAAAAGGTGCTTGCATTTTCGGGGCCCTCATTAGAATTACAGCGCAAGAACACATTAAGCGGTAAAGTGTTCATCGGAAAAGCAACATACCATATAAACTTCATTCTATAGATCCGAGGTGAGCTAGTTGAGTGTGCGAATAGCGGCTTTTAGATTGTCACATTGCTGGCATTATTTCTCACTTTGTGGATTACAACGGACTTGCCGAGAACATTTACAGTAAAGTTTTTTTAACATTCCAAAACATTTAGTTCTAATTTATGACGACTGATACAGTTATATCCATCTATGACAGCCTTAAGCATTGACCAAACTAGAATTGGAAAAGTAACTGGTTGAGCTAGTGATGCATAATAACGACTAATTTAAAGCCTGAGCACCAAATTTGCCCATATATAAGATTAGGCACTTTCGGTGCCCAGTTACAGTAACTGTTAACTTTGTGCTGATTTGATATGCGTATCAGTTAAGCATTCTAAGTATGCTGCACATGCCCAAGAAACCGGGGGAAAAATCAGACAAGATAACAGTGTTTATTATTTGTGTGCCAGCCTTGTGTGGTCGACAGGCATGAATTCTCTTGCACCAAAGCTTGTGCTCGTACAGAATGGGTGTGCCGCTGTGTAGCTTCTTTGTGTTTTTCGAAGTCCTTTTCGAAAATGAAATTACCAATTTTCTACTGGTGATTGAAGAGAATCAGTTTCGTGAATTGCCTTCGGATGTACGAACCAGTAATTTTGGCCGTCGTTGTCTTCGCCATATGATGCATCCTGATCTTAATGTATGATGATATCACGAACTTAAGAAGACGCACAAAGTGGTTCGACTCAACAGATGATTCAATCATGTGCTCATGTAACTCCGGGTATATTTGGTGAAGCTTTCCTGAAAGCGCTCTCATAACTGCAACCATCAAAATCTCAGAAAGATTCCCCTTCTTTTGAAGCGTGGTTCCACGAAGCTTATCTTCCAGCCGGATCATCTTCTCTGTAGCCTGACATATGTATATTGTTGACGATGATGGCACCTGCAGTCCGCCGCGGCTTTTGCGCTTAAGGAAGGCCGAAGGACTGCTGTCTGACACTGTCGCCGAATAGCACGTCGCACAGGGGATCCGCTTCCGCACCATCAGGCAAACAAACCCGGCAATATAGCCACTTACATTCCCAACGTAAGGTGAAAGCGAAGGGAGGCGCTCCGCCTCGATTTCGAGGTCACTTTCTTGGGAGCACTCATTAACATGCAGGGGATATCCGCTACCGTTTTGCTTTGACACGGTCATGTCCACCTCATCATAAGCACCTGTCGCACTGCTCACATACAAGATTCGGGTGTCATCAAGAGCAGTACAATTTCCTCGCCCTCCTTTCACCTCATTGTGCACGATGAGGCGTTTGTACGCTGCCATAAACTGCCTGACTGTGGGGTTGTTGTTCCATCCTCCTTTGGAGCGTATGGCGCAGAAGAAGAGCTCTATGTGGTCTTGCGAGAATTTGTACGTTAGTAAATAACGTAATGTGGGAGCTTCGCCGAACAACAGGGAAGATGCCACACGGATGGTGCTTTCAATAGTAACAAGGAAACCAAGAAAAGCAGTCTTTCGTTGGGTCCTGAAAATTGGTGTACCTGTTGGGCCGGTGAGACCTCTGATATACTCTTTGGCCACCTCCAAAAATGTCATCCATATACCTTTGCTACCAGGCCTGAGGGGTGCCTTAAATCCCTTTGCCAAAGGGTTGCGTGAATTAAGGCAGTCAAAAAGCTGGTCGAAGAGTCTAATAAATTTTACAGTTGCTTCGGATCCCTTAAATTGAGGGAGCTTCAGGTCATCGCGGCAGAAGTCAATGGCATCAGCTACGCTGGAACTCAACGTTTGGGCAGCCAGATTTACTTTCATTTTCTGCTTCTGCCATTCAATGTGTGAGGCGCGCAGCTTATTTGCAGCATGCAAGCCTTCATTCTCTTGTAGGTGGTGTAGCTCTCGCACGTACTGCCACAGTATACATGACCTCGACGTATCCTTGAGACAGCCAAGTGAAGCAAGGGCATTGCGCACAAGCTTAAGCATGTGACATGCGTCGAAAAAGCAGTACACGTTTTCTTTTGTGACAGGGTGTTCAAATGATGTCACCAGCGCACGATTATTCACCAAAGAAGCCCCTAGCTCATTAAACATTGCAAAGTTGCAACTGAGCCCATCACAGGTAAGTGACATTACACGAACGCCTGCATCGTACAATTTTGTCAAACATAGTTTTACAACGTTCGCTCTCTCTTTTCCATTCATGCCATTGATGAGGAAATAGCCGCAGGGAATTTTCCAATGAGAATCAAGAGAGACAAGCATGAAAACCATTGCTTCAGTTGCGACATCATTGCTGTCATCGTCCATCTCATTTCCGATATCCACATAACCTCTGAACTTCTGGCCGTCCCACTCTACATGTTTTCTGATGGCCATCTCATCTACTGTGAGACTGCATACAAGCTCTTTTTGGTTCTTTCTGGCTTCAGTGGCCATCGCGCGAATGGCGTTTATGGCTTCACCAGTAAAACCGGGTTCCCCATTTAGAGAGCTATACCACTTGGTTATTGTGGATGGGTGCGGCAAAGCACAGTCAAAAGTTTCTCTCACGTAATTGTATGCTTTCGTTGAATAAAACTGCAATGTCAAAGCAAACATGCGCAGTGTCGATGAGTACTTGTCCCGGCTTGGCCTGGCAGGTTCATCACTTTCATTTGATTGTTTTAAGAGGCGTTGCGTAACTTCCAGGGGCACTCCTGAAAAGCACTTCTCAAGCATGGTGCAAGCATCCTCCGAAACAAGACGCTTGTTCTTTAGGTGGTCGACAATTTCACTTAGTGATGTGACCTTGGTCTTCAGCCGACGCTCTCGCTGCTGGCTAATCTTCAGTTTCTTCTTCATTCCTTCTACGGTGTCTGTGCTTCTATCAAGCCTTCTTTTCAGAGTCTTCGGAGTGTCCAAGACGGCGTAGTCGTGGTGAAATACCTGAAAGTAGTAAATATTATGAGCTCACAAACAATCAAGTACGCATTTTAAGAAGAATAATAAATAAACTACTAAATCTTCAAAAGTTATCGGCTCAAAAGTTTTTCTCACGTAACAATATACGTATTAGACAGATATATACCAAGACAACTCTAATTTTTCCTTTCCGAAGTTTTGTCAACACCAATCGTAAAGCTTGATGATTGTTTACAACTTCACAACCGTGTTTGCTTCATATTGGGATGGTGCAATAATAAGAGCTTTACCTTGCCTGACGCCTCAAGAGAAGGTGCCGCTGGGCTGCTTGGTGGCTGGTTTTCCGAAGTGAAGTCAGGGGTGTGGCCTCTCTCCTTGGGCGGTTCCTTTTCCGGAGCTTTCTAAAAAGGACAGGTTTGCATTAGGAATGGGGACTACCACTCGTCTTGACATAAATTTCTAAAGTATTAACAGCGGAGCTAGTGTTTGGTCTAGCTAGGTTTTACTAGAAATGTCAAACTTTTGCTATATATGCCAAGTTTTTGCTATTAGTACTACCAAGTATGGCTAGATTTGAAAATTCTTCTCTGGTTTCGGTCACTTCGCCACAGAACGCACGCGTTACGTGATTCAGGCGGGAACATGTAATGTGAGCAATTACGTGATTTTTACTCACGGTACCATATTTTCCATGGTGTTACGTGATTTTTAGTCCCGTGACTAGTCGTAACGTGATGTTACGTGATTTCCAATCCCCATCGCCCATCATAGTTATTGTATCCCACGCTGGAAACATTGGCGCACGCATTGTGGGAGCGAAGCAGAATGTGAAGAGGACGAAGCGAGAGCGTACCGGTTCATGAAGATGATAATACCTGTTTGCACTGCCCGGCGAAACGAAAAGCTTAAATAGCTCCGCTCTTAAAACATTTACTTTCCACGTAGGTGTAATGCGTGCACAAATGAACCATTCAGCTGATGTATAACACCAGTCATTTCCACTAATGAGGAAGCAAACATCGAGCTACAGTAGATATGCAGACACTTCTTGGTAATATTATATCTACTTTGTGTTCAAATCCTGCATTCTCCAAGACAATGTTCGAAATAGTGTATTATTAGACACGATACTACACCATTCCAGACGCCGACGAACGCTACACGAAAGATGACAGACACCGTGCCGACACCGTCCGAATACGGCGGAGTGCTGCAACGTACACCTAGTGCGTACAACAAACCCTACGATTACGCATCACTTTAGGAGCCGACGAACGCTACACGAAATATGACAGACGCCGTGCCGACACCGTCCGAATACGGCGGAGTGCTGCAACGTACAGCTCGTGCGTACAACAAACCCTACGATTACGCATCACTTTAGGAGCCGACGAACGCTACACGAAAGATGACAGACGCCGTGCCGACACCGTCCGAATACGGCGGAGTGCTGCAACGTACAGCTCGTGCGTACAACAAACCCTACGATTACGCATCACTTTAGGAGCCGACGAACGCTACACGAAAGATGACAGACGCCGTGCCGACACCGTCCGAATACGGCGGAGTGCTCCAACGTACAGCTCGTGCGTACAAAAAACCCTACGACTGCGCATCACTTTAAACGCCAACGAACGCTACACGAAAGATGACAGACGCCGTGCCGACACTGTCTGGATACAGCGTAGTGCTGAAACGTACAACAAACCTTACAATTACGCATCACTGAGACAACACTGAAAGAAGATTCTCTATAGAGTTTGCTTTTTACTGAAAAGGTAGCAGTGAGTGCAATGGTAGCCAGGAGCGCAAAGGTTTACCTTTTGCAAGTGCTCTGGGAAAGAAAACAGCGTTGGGATGGCATCGTTCCGAAGACGAGTTCTTGAACCCGAGCGGTTGAAACATGACTCGGCAAAATGGTCGCTGCAAAGTCTACTTCCTGGAGACGGCGTCCAGTTGTCCCTCTTTAAGTTAATGACCCACTTCTCGTATATTTCCGGCTTCGAGCGTGGGAAACTGCGTGACAAAAACCATACACCTTCAGCACACCTCACGAGCGATTAAATACCACGATTTCCTCGCAAAATGTGTAAAAAGTAACACAATTTTGAGGTACTTACGCGTGAAATGTCTTCCCCGACGACTTTTCTGGTCGATTTTTGCAGTGTACCGCGCTACAGGCAGGCATTTTGTTAAAAAAGAATAGGAAAGCTCTCGCGCTGGCAGCAATTGACTGGTCATGGCGGTGGCTTCCGGGACAAAAACGGCGGCTTCCGGTGGCTTCACGCCCGCGCGCTCGATGCGCCATCCAGCTCCCCCTAGTGGAGATCAGTGGGGCTACCGGGGCGGCACGACGCGCTTTGCGTTTCTCTCTAGTGGGCCGTGGTGTTCAATCACATTTTAACATGCCGCAGGGTGGCGACCAAGTTCTGCGTCCAATATGCGACGCCATAGGCGGAGAGTACGGGGGGGCTGGGGGGCTTAGGCCCCCCCCGGACTGCCTCATGGGGGGGCAGAGCCCCCCCTGGCGCCGGCCCAGGGTATTTTTTAAGAGCTTGGCTTAGGTCCCCGGGTCATCCTGTCTGGCAGCTATTTCACAGGAGGCTGTTTATGCCCGCTTCTTTTTCATTTCAGCCATTTAAAGTTCGGCACATGGGCCAGTGACAAGTCAAACATTCAATGGAAAAATGCCCCTCAAACGGATTTTTACGTGCAGAATATGTTGTGCTGATGAACAACTGAAGTGACGACTTAAGCTATGACAAATTTAAAAATTCACCGGCGATTACGATACTGTCTCATTCGCTGAGCGCAGCCTCGTGTTCGGGCAACGCCAGCTGTGTTTGAAGTTTTGACTATCCGCAGTTGTAGCAATGTAACATTCGTTACATATTGCCACAGAAACTGCCAGCGCTCGAGTGCTACGCATACTATAGACCCTTTCGCTGTTTACAAACACAGCTGCTGGATGGCTTCCGGTTTTGTGCGCCGGCGTAGCCAAGTAGCATTGGCGGGGAACAAAAGCCTTAGCGAGTAGCCCGCACATTTTCAACACTTTTCTCCCTGTGTCTGGCCAAATATAATAAATAAATATTCTTCTAAGCTACACACCCAACATTATAGGAGTTAGTCCTTAACTTTAAGGGCCTTACTTTTATCTGAAAGCGCAAAAATAGTCTTTCCTTACTCTGGCCCATCTTAAAAGACACGCTTTCTGCTTCGGCCTTAGAGAGTGATAATTAAAGTGACCGGTAGTTTCTTGGGGTGCAACACGTGCTGCTGTTATCTCAATCTTGAAACCGACCGAAAAGGCGAATATACTCTGTGCATTGAAGCTGTCGCGAACCAAGTGAAACGCCCACAGCCCCCGTTACGACAAGCGAAGCCAGCCGCAGTGCACGTGCCAGCCCTGCATGCGCACGAGCGACAGAGGAAGAAAGCGAGGTTAGAGGCCAGTATCCCTCGACAGACTCCGCGTTCGCTCTCTTCCGTCCTCGTTCGCGCTATCGGTTACGCCGCCGACGCCAACGGCGATGCCGCTCAACGCAGGAACGGACGCCTAAGAGCTGCGCTCTAATTGTCTTGAACCCCGTAGTGAATGGTTTTGAGAACACAAAAATGATACTGAGAATACAAAGCAATCCCGACACAGTCAGTCAGTGAACGCTTTCGCGCAAACTTACTCGCCAATAAAAAAACGGGTAATTTCTTGGTTGTCTACATATTAGTACCCTTCGACATGCCCGCTTATAAAAGTGCCGAGAAAAGATTGTACGCAGTTTTGATTTATCAGTAAAGGGTTTTACTAAAGGTTCGGCCCCAAATGAGCCACTCCATTACTCGTCCAGATTCATAACCGCAGCTTCGCACAAGGTGTAGTGGTAGCAAATGGTATTTGCTACCATCTCGGAACTACTTTCGGCCATCTTGAATTGAACTCACTGGCATATAATTAAAGCTTCCCGTGATAGCGTTAGCCTACTCTCTCCTGTGTGGCGCATGTTTTAACAAAGTGAAGCCTAACCCCACGCATTGCGTGAATCGATTTTACGCGACGCAGTCAACGAGTCAACGAAAAAGGTCGCCTACGCTACCTTTTCCGCTTCGAGCCAAGAGTTACGAGGTGGATCGATGTCTTTATGTAAACTGAAAAATAAATCTAGGGTCTGTCACTTACATATATATTCATTATGATATCGCGGGCACCTAAGATACTAAAGTTACATTAAATTCTTTAATTTGGAAGTTGGACTCCTCTCTCTCTCTCTCTCTCTCTATATATATATATATATATATATATATATATAGAGAGAGAGAGAGAGAGAGAGAGAGAAATGTGGAAAAGCAAGTCGGGCCCCCGCCCCCTCCGGTAAAATGAAAACTCTCCGCCTATGTGCGACGCTCTTCTGGCTATCACAACTCGTTTTCTGATTACGCTTTCACCGTTAACTACTACAGCTACCACAAGTGTTTGTTTAATCGTTGAACACGGACGT
Organism: Rhipicephalus sanguineus; assembly: GCF_013339695.2. Classification (NCBI taxonomy): domain Eukaryota; kingdom Metazoa; phylum Arthropoda; class Arachnida; order Ixodida; family Ixodidae; genus Rhipicephalus; species Rhipicephalus sanguineus. The sequence continues at coordinate 195,182,107 of NC_051180.1, forward strand.
TAGTCGTCGGCATGGAGATGTACCACCAAGCATCAAAGCGGGTGCATCCACGTTAAACGGTGCTATAGCAGCCAGACATAAATATACATTGTGCAAACTCTCTTATATCAATGTACAGTAAACATTCAGTTACTTCTATAGGCCACGTTTTACTTTCGTGTTATTCCGATTCCTATGACGGAGGGATCAACCATGTTTTTGTGTGTAATTAAAATAGTTGCGTGTAACCAGAGTCCTTCAATGCTTTTCTGGTCACGAAACTCCGCCCGCAGTTTCATACAGGGACAGAGGCGGCCGCTACGGTCGCCGCGGTCAACGTGGGGGCATTCGTGCGCGCGCGCTGCGCTCGGCTGAATGCTGTGCCTGTTGGAGGCAATGGTTTAACGGTGCATCAAACCGCAATATTTCAACTACCATTCATACTTCACCTGACATACGATGTGTTAGTCGCATACGCGTATAAAAAACTTACTCTCGCGTCTTTTTTTTTTAATATCAAGGCTGCGATGCATACAGTCGTGCCGACGCGGCAATATTAGCTGTATATGTTGTTCCAGCGAAGTTCCTTACCTCAGGCAGCGGAGCACGGGATATTTACCTAGACTTCTCACACTGCACAAGCCTTACAAACCCACCAACTCGCAAACTGAAGTTTCGTAGCGGAAGTTGAGCCAGCGCCGATCGCGCTATTTACAATCAGGTCGTCTACGCCGCGGGATAACACAGCCGCATTACAAAAAAGAAAAGCTCTACATTCCTGTGTTTACAGTTTATAAAAGCTAACTTCACTCAGCTGCACACTACCTCACAGAGCTTCGGCAACACTTGAAATCGGGAGTGACGAAGCTTTCGCAAGGTATATAACGTCCGTGTGCCGGGTGAACACCAGCTGATCTCTAGGGCCTGACCTAGACTTAACTCCGAGTTTGTAACCTCGTTTTGTTCATTTTCTACGAGTAACTTTGACAATTTCATGTTACGTAGACATTCCACGAGCGAAAGTGTGTCGCACTTTACATTGTGCAGCGTCGGAAAGGCACTCGCGGGTACCTCCAATCTTCGCGCTCGTGGTACCTTCACAAATCAAAACGCGCGTTACTTTGACTGCTTAGATGGACTATGTCTGCACCGCGTGATGCAACGATTTTCTTAATGAAGACTGCACAAAAGAGACGTGATTACGTGAAACGAAACCGCGTTTCGCTAATCTAGAGAAAATAAGCACATATGTGGTCACAAGCAGAGCTCTGTTGCGCTTTCGAATTATTCAGATCGTGGAAAACGTAACACGGGGCAAAATACCCAAAAACGTGTCAAGCTGAGCAAACACCAACGCCCTTTGCGTCTATACTTCACTATAAATGCTTATTTTAATGCACATGTTTGAGAACATCCCACTGTCGAGCCACTAATATACAGTAAACAAAGCAAGAATGCTACGATTGAAAAGACGGAAAAACATTTATTGCAAAATTACCTCAGAAAACAGAAAGCTATGAGCGACATTTTCCTACCGTAGGGAAACTCTCTGCACGGCCAGTACATGGAGGGAGCAAGCTAATGCAAAAAAACAAGGAAACCTCCGAAGTACAATATAAAAATTAAAAAAAAGCTTATATATATATATATATATATATACATATATATATATATATATATATATATATATATATATATATATATATATATATATATATATATATATATATATATATATATATATATATATATATATATATATATATATATAGTTGACATTCAGTCAAGAAAAATAGAAAAAAACGCTTTTTTTAACAACGGCAAACAAGGAAACAATGCAACGCATTTAATAAGCTGGAAAGAAAAAGAAATATTCTAAAAAGACAGCGCGTGCAAACGCGGACGCAAGAAAGAAGTCACGACACCACAAACGCCTGGTATCGTTACTTCTTCCTTGTGTCCGTGTTTGCACGCCATGTCTTTTTAGAATGAATACTTACCAACTAGCTCGGCTCTCTGATATTCTAAAAAACTAGCAAGCTGCGAAAGAAACAGCGCCGGCCCGCAACTTTGCCTTCTCGCGTCGCAAAGACACATTTTCTCCATTCACTATGAAGTCGTCCGTTCGAATAACGTCGATGGCGTCAAAATGTTTCTCGCACATTCTAACCTGTTCAACATCGAAGGTAAATCCGGCAGCTTCCTGTCGCGGTATTGCACGTTTCTATTCAACCTTCTCATCGCCGCCCATCGGCAAACTAAACGACGACACCTTTCCGCTCGTACCTCTGTAGCCGGAGCGACAACCCGGTCCACAACAAGTCTTCGGCATCGTCGCTCACGTACACTATTCATGTCCCCGCACACATTTCTCACAACCGTGAGTCACACAAATTAAGAAACAACGAGGAAAACTGAACGCCGATGCCGCCGGATTCCTCGGGCCCCCAGCTCTCCCTACATAGCGAAGCTCTCCTCAATGCCCCCTGCGCGCTCCTAGCGCCGCCGCGCGGCCGCGGCGGCGACATAGTAAGCTCACCCCATAGCGTTACGGAGGAGTTTCGTGACCAGAAAAGCATTGAAGGACTCTGGTGTAACGCTCTCGCCTCGTCCCTTCTTTCTGGCCAGCTGTTGTCTGAAGATCCGTGACAATATATACATATATATATATATACATATATATATATATATATATATATATATATATATATATATGTGTGTGTGTGTGTGTGTGTGTGTGTGTGTGTGTGTGTCGAGAAAGGATGATTCTGGATCCGGGTAAATATACGCAGTGAAACAGACACGCGTACGACGCGATTTATTGACGTTTCGGCCGCGGGTCGGCCTTCATCAGAATACAATGCATGCCATGAGTGCAGTTTATATACATGTGCATATCAGAAAGAAGAATATATGAAACTGACATGAAAGGCGATATATTGGATAACAAAAATGCATGTCAGTCGCTTTGAAGTGCACCTGATACATGTGTAAAAAGATTGCATTTTGCGAGCACGCGGTTTATAAGTACGAAACATGAAACGCGTAGCATGGCATGGAGCACGACCGGTAATGCCAAGGTGCAAAAAGAAACAAATATTTAAAGATAACCAGAGAAAGAGCTATACACAAAACGCTGTTGAATAGGTGCTGCGTAACAAGCCGATACAAACGATATACTGAGCAACTCGCAGTAACTAGACAAGGTGATACAGATTACACAGATAGGCAACTCAGTCTTCCTACGTTTTCATTTAGACCAGACGCGACGGCATGAAACTTATAGATGAGAAATGATTCACGAGCTTCTCTATCATAATTTGTGCGGAAATTAGATTCGAGTATTGTGACTTGTAGATATTCAAAAGAGTGGTCGGGGAGGTGCACGTGTCTTGAAATGGGCAGGTGGGGCAAGGTGTTAGCATGAGATTTATGATTGTTAAAACGCAGTCTAAAAGGCCCTTCTGTTTGCCCAATGTACTGTTTTTTGCATAGCACGTATTCGATCGTGTATATTACGTTTTTAGTGTCACAATCGAAATTGCCTTTGATATATCGCCTTTCTTGTCAGTTTCATATCTTCTTTTTTCCGATATGCACATGTATATAAACTGCACTCATGCCGTGCATTTTATTCTGATGAAGGCCGGACCCGCGGCCGAAACGTCAATAAATCGCTTCGTACGCGTGTCTGTTTCACTGCGTATATATATATATATATATATATATATATATATATATATATATATATATATATATATATATATATATATATATATATATATATATATATAGGCGTCCTCCATGTTTTGTTTGTCATTAAACTTCATGAGAGGTAAAAACTGAAGCCGCTACAGGCCTACGCGTTTGCATACACCCATGACGGTCAGTTAGTTGAAAGCTTCAATGAAAAATCCCGAGCGTCCCTTATGCAGCCGCCTCAGTCGACTCGAAGACGAAAGCCATCTTCTTCTGCTTCTCCGATTCTGCACCTCAAGTGGTTTTGAATGCCTCCAGGATCGGAGGCAGTGTAAGCTTTCTGCACCTCACCTCGTTTCGCACTGCCATGATGTCATGCGGTGACGTCATGACGGCGTCACAAAATTTGGAGATCTGTGATGTCATGATTACTTGATACACTGCAAACGGCTTTGATGCTTTTAGGGAGTTTCGGGCTCGACGCATACCGGCATCCTAACGGTACTACGGAAAGCCCCCTTCGAAAGGAGGTTATATTTACATCCTTTGTTAAGGGAGTGATTAGACGGAACTAACATAGTCTTTAGGAGGTAAATTTGTGTTTCTATTTAACTCATTTTGAGGGCTTGAACGGACCGCATTCGAAGTTTTTCTGGTTCTTTTGAGAGCTGTTAAAGCCTCCTTTTGGAGGTAAATTTGGTGTTCTTATTTAACCCATTTTGGGAGCTTGAACAGAGTGCATTGAGAGTTTTTCTGCTTCTTTTGAGAGCTTTTCAAGCCTCCTTTTATACGAGGCTCTAGAAAACACCCTCTAGAAAGATATGAAGGCCTTAGCTCTCTCCGCGTGACGTCACACGATGGAGTGGAGTGGAAAAAAATAAAGGGCGCTGTTCAAGAGAGGTAGTTTCGCAGGTGCACTGCGCGGAAGCTATTTTTAGGGGCGAAGCTCCTTAAGGCGGCACCCGTTCGTCCCTCGTAGTCGTAGTCGTAGTCCGTAACCAGTCTTACGCTTTGACCTCCAAGGTGGTGCCGGTGGGAGATTTTTCCTGTGCGTTGTTGAACAATAAAAAATTCGCAGCGGTAGCTAAAAGCCGACTTCTGTCTCTCATTCCCATTAGCAGCCATTCTTTACCTCCAAGGTAGTGCCTGGTGAGATTTCTCCTGTGCGTGATTAAACAATAAAAATTTTGTTCAAAACGCCGTTGATTGATGAAATAAACCAACGAAAGACGCCAGATGTTTTGTAACAGCAAAACGGAAGAACGCCAGATGTTTCTAAAGCAAAAGGAAAAGACGCCAGCTGCTTAACGAAAGACGCCAGATGTTTTCTAAAGCAATGGTTTTCTAAACAATGAAAATTCACAGCGTACATGTAAAATTAAAGTGAGCTGCAAGTCGTCATAACTCATCGAACCTTTAGTATAAACGCGCCCTATCTCACGTCGGTGATGATGTACTGGGCAGAATTCACGGAAGATTCACGGTTTACCGATGAACCTCCGCAGCTTCGCCCACTCATCATCATTCACTCCGTGGATATGCTGTGATTTTTTTTTCTGCAAGAACAATCATGCATGCATGTAAAAGAAATTAGAGGGCAAGAACACTGTTGCAGGAACACATTTATTTACGAAGCTCAGTTTCTTTTTGTACTGGCGCTATATTAGAAGCAATACATGCAGTTATTTGGCCTGGACAGTTGTGGCTTTCCTTTTTTTTATTTATCGGCAGCGTCGAGAAGTTTATCGTTCAGCTTCCTACAAAAGTTCTTTAGCAGAATGTTGGTGCTGCACCGCAGGATGTGTTTAAGGACTAGTTCAGTCGTGTGGTCATTCTCACACGTATCGAAGTCGGACTGCTCTTCACTAGCCAGCAATTTTAGCGTCTGTTTCGTGACGACCTGGCGTTGTTCAGGCATCATAAGCAGTGCTGGCTCTGTAGCGAGCTGCTCTACCACAACGTAGCTGTGAGCAACTGCGTTAAGTGCAAACATTGATGAATAAACTAAGCCTCCTCGGTGCAGGTGGTTCACGAGACCATAATGTTCGTTTGTGGCAGAGACTGTGATCTCTTTGTCCACGGTCAACGAGTCCCTGCATTGCGCGCAATTCAACTTTTTAAGGGAGGCGTATACTGCATAACCTGCAACGTAGACGACGAGGACTGGGAGGACGTCCTGCGTCTTCGTAAGAGCCTGGCTGGTCACAACAACGTTGCTGCTGGGAAGCAAAGCCTCGACTTGCTTCGGACACATTCCCAGTGCTGGTCAGTGGAAACTGTAGGCAAGGTACTTTGCAGGCGCAGCTTGTTTTCCACTTCATATATCTGCCTGATGGAGATGTGATATTGAGCACCTGCCAGCTGCCTATACTTTCCAAACCGATCTTCAAGGCAGTCGGTCTGTATCTTCCCAAAAAGAACATACGACATTCCAAGCTCTTCGAAGCGGTACCTAGCGGGCTCAATAAGCGCATAGGTAGTGTGTTCGAGAGAAGCGTGAGTCTCCTTTGTTAGAGTACCCTTGTCAAGACCTTTGTTTTTCCACTCATCCAACCACTTCAGAAACATGTGCAGGAAGGCAATTTTTGGATCGTTATCAATGGAAAGCACTGGTTGTTGGAACTGATCTCTCAGCCTTTCTCCCTTCCATGGAGTTTTGAGGTTTACAATTTTCCACCACTTAAGTACGATATCGATGAATGTAGCAGTGGCCACAAACGAGAACAGGTTGGGCTTTGCTCCAAGAGCGCGTAACGCCTCTGGTAAGTAATCACTGGAGATTTGTAAAGCAAGCTTTACGTCCTGCCTTTCAAGATTCGAAGAGTAGAGGGCTTTTCTCGACAGTCCATAGCCATATTTCAACAGCTGGTCACACTCTTTGCTGTGAAGGTCCCTGATTGTCGCAAATGACGCTGTTTGCATTCGCTCTGATTTTGGCGTGTCTCCTTGGATCTCCGGGAAGTAGAAACAAATTTGGTCATTCTTCTGATTGATCCAGTTATTTCGTATGCATTTTAGAATGTGCACTGGGTCTATAACGAAGAACAGCGGCCTTGAAGGTTCTGATGGATGTTGGTACACAATTCTGTTACGAGGAGAGGGACATCGCTTTTCTGTTGACAGAGTTGTTGTCGCTGACGACGCACATAACCCGGTACCCAATCTTTTCCAGCCCGCAAACCACTTCTTTAAGCGTCTTTTGCAGAAAATCCGCCTCTACTCGGTGCACTGGCACGATGTGCGCAACTTCTTTGAATTTACACGTCAGGCTGCGCACCATGAAAACGACCGCACAGTTAGCAGCTTCATTTCTATTTAGCGCGACGCCGGTAATATTACACCCTTTGTAGTCAAAGTAGGGTTTTATATGTATTTCATCTACCATAACTGTGACAAAGCGCTGGTCATCTTTCAGGTCAGGAATTCTTTTCGCCATATAGCTGATGAATGTTTCGCTCTGATGCTCTTGTTGAGGACTCATACCTTAAGACAAGCACACTGATCTGATTGTCATAGGATGCGGCAAGGTGATGCTTGCATGGCTGCGCATGAACGCGTACGCATGGGGCGATATAGTGAAAAGAATGCAGCAGAACATCATGAAAGCAGAGCAGCGCCTGCGCTGTTCTTTCGATAGGTGCAAGGTGACGTGCTCCTTCAGAAATCGAACACAGTTGGCGTCGTCTTCTGCTTGGGACGTGCAAAGCTGATCTAGCAGTAAACAAACCGCCTCGCAAATTTCCGCGACTGAGTTGCACATCAGGTCACCGTCCCACTTCTCGATGCCTTCCAGGAGTTCCACCATACCCCTTTTACTGTTAGCGATTTCGGGAACGCAGGCATTTGCGCCTAGCTTTTTTACGGCTGTTTTCATGACGTGTAGTGTCACGCTCAAGTCTCCTTTCACGCAAACAGAGTATTTCAACCATGGCGCTTCATCGTCGACAATGTGAATAAGAAGAAGCCTTTCATTTGTTTCGATTACATCCCAGAACTTCATCCCTTGGCTCCTCAAGTGGTTGGCAAGTTAGCTCAAACTGCTGACTTTATCCTCCTCGCGTGCTCTGATAACCGCCTCGTTGGATTCAGCGATGGCTTTCTGGAGGGCTGCATTCTCTATGCGCGCACGCTTGGAGTCAGGATCTTCCCTTTTCGCGGTCTTTCTAGACATGTAGCTCGGACAATTCGGGAACTTCGACGATACAGCGTCTGGGCGAAGGCGCACATGAGCTAGCGGCACTGTCATTACGCGGCCAGTTGCTTGATCTGTATTCGTCGCGACTCGAATAATGTCCTCGTCCATGCAATGAAGTTCGCATACCTAGAAAAAAAAATTTACCTCCAATCAGCAAACCGATGGCTACCTGTCATACAAACGTGCGGCTCATGAGCCGCTTACACACGCACGTATACATAATTTGAATAAACTAACACCTAAACACGAAAAAACAAGAACTTACCCTGGAATTTTCGGTGACCGTGAGGTTTTCCCGTGGCACAGCACGAATCCAAGCGTTCCTCAGAGCTTGGTCTCTCGGGAACTTGAAGACGTGCACCTTCGTGTCCCCCGTGTAGTTACCGCGGCATCGAGGTACACAGCATTTGCACTACTTTAATTTGCACGGCATCTCGGCGTCGTCGCTTTCACATTCCTTTCACAGTCAAGAAAACATGGCCAACTGAACAGCGGAGTTGTACTACGTATGCACAAACGCGCCGGGGAATGAGTTTCGGCAGACGCGCGATGAACGCGCACCAGCGCGATAGGGACGCGTGGATGCGTCGTGTCGCCGCCTCATGCGTTCGCCCCATCTGCTGACGTAGCGCGAGTGGAAAGGGAACATAACTAAGGCCTTCATATTTTTATAGAGGGTGTTGCCCTAGAGCGGTTGCGAAATGAAAAAAAAAAGTATATTTTAGGCACTATATTACGTTTACCGTAAAATTTCAGCTACCATTCATCACTAGGACATAATAGAAAATAGACATCAAAGTATTTATGCACAAACATGACATTTGCATACAAGTACACACGACACAGGAATGGAACTCGCGACCACACGCACCGAAAGCAAACACTACAAGCATTACTCTACAGCGCCACCACTTGCTTGCGTGCTTTTCTCGTGGGCTTATATATGTACTAATGTATGTACAAAGCGGCTGGTAACCCGTCGGCGCAACTTCGAACTTCTGTTCTTGTACCATCGGCGTGTGTTTGCGCTCTCGTAAGTTCAATACATAATTTGTGAGGCGTCATGCAGGCCGATCCGGCGTAAACACCTTCGGCTCCGAATTCTTCGGTTCACACTGTCGTGCCACACGACAGTGTGATTTCAAAAATGCAAATTAACTCAATATTTAGGTCCTAGTGGTAAAAAATTCACCGAAATTCTATTAGCCAAATTTAAATAAATCTGCTTCGGTTAACAGAGCCGGAATTTTGGAAGAAAATGGTATATGCATTATGTGGATACCCCTTTTAGTGATTGAGAAAGTGGTACCTCGTAATGGCCACAAATGCGTGGGGCGTATCGAGCCCTCAAAAGAGAGTGACTGAATGGAAAGTGACTTAGGCGTTCCTATTGAAGTTTGTGAAGCGATAGCACATGCATTGCAGACAAGGAAGGTACTTTGCCCGAACAGAACCGCTAAGCGTGCTTTCAATTATTCCACCCGAAAGCACATTACTACTACATTGCTTGTTTCCATCGCCGGCCTTTCTCGTAAAACTGCGTCGTTTCTTCTGTGTGGCTACGGAGCTTTGGGCGTCTCGTCGGCACTTACGTTATCAGGAGTCGAAGGGCACGTGCACAAGCACCGTCGTGTGCACATAATCATGTACTTGTTTGCCCCCAAGAAGGTTCGTCCCCAAGAGCACTGCACCTGGATATGTACCTGGGACTTTGCTTGCACGTGTGCCCTGCAGCTTTCTGCGTGCAATTGAGCCTCTACAGCGGCCACTGGCGTTCATCATATGGGCGGGTGAAAGCGTCCCCGAGGCTTCAGCCGATTCCTCCAAGAATTCAGTTTGGTTTCCGTGTGCAAACAGTGAGCGGAGTGGGACGAGTGTGTGCACACTCGACGGGGTCAGCGGTGTTTGCATCGAGACGTCCTGTTCAAACAGCGGCATTGAGAAAGAACACGCAGGCCTAGAGATCCACGGTAGTGAAAACTGGAAGGCAAGAGCACTTAGGGGTTCTAAATCTCGCAGGGGCCACTGTTTTGAGGCGATGCAATAATGAAAGAGCAGCAACAACCACCTAACGGTACCATTCTTCTTCATGTCATGTCCTCTTATTTATTAACCTGTTTCCTTACGTTTATTGAGAACGCTGAAAGGAATCGACTAAGAACATATGTCAGCAGTGATAACTGCAACACTTCTGTACAATTTTACTTTCTTTGTCTGCGTTCCATAAGGCTGTCTGTTTTTCAATAGATTCGGGAATAGTTTGACAGGCGAGCTTATTTCTTTCATATGATGTGATCAGAATTAACCCACAAAAACTGTTGCCACCGCTCGGCACAGGCCGCGAAATAATGTTTCGAAAACTTCTCGACTGCTCTATTGTGATAAGATTGCGCACATGACACAAGTAGTCGGGCTTATTTGGGAGCAAACATGCGCCCTTGAGATAACGTTGGAATTTTCTATCATTCGTGTATAAGAGACGACACGTTCCACCAACCATCAGATTATTCGACTATCGACGACTGTACTCGCCGCTATCATTGTATTGGGATTATTGCTCGCCTGTACAGTAAGTGCTACTTGATTTTCGGCGGACAAGTTAGAGCACTGCACGGGCCATGATTCTCGGCCCGGGCCCTATCCAGGCCTGGAGCTAGTTCAAGTTTACCCGCCCGAACCCTGCCCGGTAACCCAAAGCGAGACCTGGGCCCGGCCCGAACCCGAGAAATGCTTTCGACTACTCGGCCCGGCCTGGCCCGACCGCAGATCGGGCCCGAGCAAATAATATAGGTGGTGTTGCCCGAACATGGAGTCGACATTAAGTGGCAAATATCTACGCTTTGTTGGCGCATGCTACGCTAACAATTATACTTTAACCTACGGTAACTTCTTGTAGAAAAAAGGGGCTCACGGTGGATTGCGCTACTCGGCACAGACCACGCTTATTACAAAAGGGATAACTGCGCTACCTGAGACACACGTAACAACCATAGACACGTTACGTGTGTCTCAGGTAGCGCAGTTATCCCTTTTGTATTAAAATGCACCAACTCGTCCAACAACAAGTTCTTCTAAACCACGCTTATTACTGATGAGGCAGTAAGAATAGTTAATTATTGGTGTGCTGTTGTGCCGCCCGCCCACTGCTTCGCTTTCTCAAAGCGGTGGTCATCCGCTGGTGGACGGCGAAGCAACGCCAGCCCCCTGGAGACAACGAATTGTTAATATCTTGAAATCATTAGCAATAAACCCTAAGTCTCTTACGGTGTCTACACTTTCCTTAGCCCATACCCCCCGGTACGATAGATACTGTGAGCGTAGAAACAAGAGGCCGTACGTCCCGCGAAACTGTGGCACAAAACTCATGGTGCAAGTACTCGGAAGTTTTCGTTAGTTGGGCATCGGATAGTCGTACCCGCCCACCCACCACCTGCGCATCAAGCACAAGAGCCTAGTCATCTCTCTTTAGGACCAAGTCAGGAATTCTCGTGCCCAACCCCGTGCGGTGGTGCGGCTCTTCTAAGACCTCATAGCCAATTCGCGGCAACGCTTGGCGGCATATCCGACGATATCGTCATGCATTTGTATCTTCGTGTGGTGGGTGCGGTGGCACTTCTGCAAGATGTGCCCCAAGGTCTCCTCCTGGTTGCAACCAGCCCTGTACAGCTTGGAGACGACCTGTCCACGCTCAGGCGCGTCAGTGTGAGAACCGTGTTGAAGAGGTGGAAATAGTTGATCGGACATACTGGGTAGGATGAACGTTTATTCTGCATGCATTCGTATACTGTACTTTTTTTTTCTGGAAAAACAATAAGGATAATCAAGAGCGTTTTGTAGCAAGGAGAGTGATTTGTAGCATGAGTTCAGTTTTGATGGGGAGCGCAATAAGCAGAAATAGGGGAGAAAGAGAACACAATGCTCTCTTCACTTTGTTTCTATTGCGTTCTTTATTGAAATTTAAAGCATGCTCTAAAGACAAAGCCAATCGTGCGCCCTTCTGGATATGCAGCACCAGTCTTGAGCACCTTTCTTCCTCCGTTTCTCTTGCAAGAGAAATAGAGGAAGAAAGTCAAGTTTATTACCTTTGTTCTAAATACACTAGCCTAGATAAAAATAGGGAGCCGCGTGTACCGCGTCCACCGCGTGTACTTTTAGAAGTGCGCAGCCGAAAGGAAGGAGGAGGAATAAACTTTATTAAGAACCAGCAATTGCCTTGGCCTAGGGCTCCCTCGTGCGGACGTCGAGGTCTTGCCTCTTCGGCGCCTCGCGAGGAAGAAACAAAAATATTTGTCATAGTATTCTGTTGATATATCACGCCACTGCTAGTATATATCAGTTTTTTATGGCATAGTTCATAGTTCATTTCTTCACATGCAATTGTGCAAAACAATCAAGTTGTCAAGAGATGCCGGCTTTAAGCACGTCATGCGCTGTAGCATCTCATATCCTGCCGCGCTAAAGTTTCTTGCACTGCTTGAGCTAGCCGCAAGGGTTGACATCTGCCTTGCGAGTTGTGAAGGCTTCGGCAGTCGTTGTGCTGAATGTCCACCACTGTAGCAAATATAGGAAGTCTATGTAGATTTCTGAAGAAAGAACCTAACTGTCCAGCTCATGCCTTCATTTCTCTCGTTCCAGAACGTCATGCCACGCTATCAATGTCATCTATGACACTCCTCTTCGAGGGCTTTTCCTCTCAGTTTTCAGCAGTGTAGTATGTTATGCACGTTTTGCAACGTGCTCCTTTTTTCCCATATTATAGTGGTATATGTCTTCCTAACGATATTGTACCGGTAGAGGGTGGCCATTGGACTACGCGAGTAGGACTGGCAGGAGGTGGACGACGCGACTTCTAACTATTCTCAGGGTACGTTTATTCTCCCTCTCTCTCCATCCAGTTTCGTAATAAAGGCTCGAATAAGCTTCTTTACGCTTACTCATTGGATGCATATTGTTCGAAGTAAGGGGACATCCCCCGACACAGAATTCGTAACTGGCTTTTTTCAAGCCAGATATTCGGTCAAGCGAATATACTACTTCATCTCGGCCTAGTTTGTATGTATTCCTGAGGTACAAGAAACAGCGCAAACACACAAGACGTCCCACAAAGACACTGACACACAAGCGCTGTGCATTATTGAACAATTATTGAAATATTATTGCAGTTAATTTCTAGTGCTGTGGGTCCCTATTTTTGTGTGTCTTCTCCGTGTGACAGCGCTTGTGTGTCAGTGTCTTTTCTATGTGGGGCGTCTTAAGCGAATATATTTCGCCGACGCCGTGTTTAATGAACCTGTGCTATTCCTCGATATTTCAACGCTGTTACAGCAGTATCATTTTGCTCGCGCCCTACATAGCGCAGGGGTCTCAAACCCGTGGCCCGCGGACCCATCGCTAGAGGCCCGCATCACTCGCATGAATGCCTTCGTCCCATTTTTTATTTGCTTTATAAGTACGTTCTCCAGCTACACATGCTTGACAGGCCTAAACCATTTTTTTTTCTTTCGTGAGGAATCTCCTGCGGCCACCATATCTTGATACGCAACACTGAAACGAAACTCTATGTTTGAAAATCTGCGTCCAGATTTTAGTCATTTTGGAGATAGGTATCGATATGTTGTTGAAATCCTGCCGCCGAACACGCTTCAGAAATGGCCTATACATATATAAGATATGGGATTCATATGGCAACGTTAGCTGACATTTGGTACAACCTATTCCTCTCTCCCCTCCCTCTCCTACCATCGTCACTGTCATTGTCCTTGCGGGAGTAAATTTTCATGAATGTGGCGCACTAGCTGCGGTGAGTTTGAGACCCCTGATATAGCGGAACAAGAGGAAAGCTCAGACGTTGACAATGTGGGCACACAAAGCAGGCTGTGCATGTCTACCTCGCTTCGCATGACCGCTGGAAGCCGTGAAGGATCTACGGAAAAAGAATGTGCCTTTATAAGGATTCTATGTAACGAGACTCCACGCAGTCCTTTTGTTTTAGTGGAGGGCTGGAACTCTCGAGAATGTTTGCCCGCTGTTTGCGATGATATGTTATAGGCATACATTTATTATATTACATTAATTACTGCGATTACAGAATTACATTTGGGATATTAAATAATAATCCATGCAAATAAAGCACAGAATAGCGAGATGTTAACCATATAAGCGCCTGGTCTATTCACTTTTGGCTCGCCCGTTTCAGATAAATCAAGTAACCCCATATTATTGAAGCAAAGAACTTCAGTACTTGTCCCTCATAAAACATCTCCAAATAGCTTGCCCCCACATAAAAATAAACGCTTTTTCGAGATAAAATGGGAGACATATACGTATGCACCACGTATGGGAAACAAACTGAAAGGGACACTAAAGAGGAAAACGATTTTTAAATGCGAAGCATTTCTTAGCGAACCTCAGCCACTTTGGCCGTTTCTATCTACGTATCTATCTATCTATCTAGCCGCCTACGTCTGGGCGCTCTCCTGGTCGTCTCCATAATTTGTAATATACCAAAATTGGCCTAGCAGGGGATCAGTGTATGACAAACACGATTCACTGGTCATGACATGAGTAACGCAATATACCTGTGGCGTACGTCATGAAACCCTTTCTCTCAGTCACGTGTGGCACATACCCGTAAACCAGAGTTAACGTTATGTGGGTATGTGCCACAGGTGATACAGAGTCTCAAACAACACAGTAACCGCGAACACACACATTGACAAGCAAGGAGAGTGAAATTAATAATAATTGTTGGGGTTTTATGTCCGAAAACCACGATATGACATGAGACGCCGTATCGAATGGCTGCGGAAATTTTGACCATTGGGTATTCTTTAACATTTACCGAGATCGCACAGAATGCGACCGCCGCGGCCGGGATCGAACCCGCGACCTTCGGATCAGCAGCCGAGCACCTTAACCGCTACACCACCGCGGCGAATGCAAGGACAGTGAGGAATCTGAAGACAGAACACCCCTGGAAGACGCTCAGCTACCTCGTCCACATGGTCCGCAACGTGGACCACGGGGATTACGCAAAAACCGGCGTCAATGCTTCCTGCCATAGTGTAGGGTTGCGCGAAAGAACAAGGGCGAAGGTAAGTGGACAGGACGGGCGCAAAACTTCAACTGAATAAACGGAAGGCCAAAGCCGTTAAAAAGTTTGAATCAACATCTGCCTGACACGTGCATAAAAAACTGAACAAATATAAGAACCAATAAAAGCGGAAAACTAAGAGCAAAAATTTGAAACCTTATCTAAGGTCCACCGCGCAAACGCCAACCTGCCAACATGTGGTGATAGTGATATGCGGGTAGAGTATGATCAGTAACATGCGCTGAAGTAATAAGTGGTTGTTCGCCGAAACTAAAGGAGACCCGAATACTGTACAAGTCTAATGACAAGATGGAAAGAGAATTAATAGAGGCCTTCTTCATTGCGCGAAGCGACAAATGCGTTAGCATGCCTTCACTGACATTGCTCCCGAAGGAGCAGCAATTTTTAGATGGTTTTGTGTAATCAGACGTTCATTTGTGTTTTATTTTCTTGTTTGCTACTTCAGCGCATGTTACTGATCATACTCTACCCGCATATCACTATCACCACATGTTTGCAGGTTGGCGTTTGCGCGGTGGACCTTAGATAAGGTTTAAAATTTTTGTTGCTCTTAGTTTTCCGCTTTTATTGGTTCTTATATTTGTTCGGTTTTTTATGCACGTGTCAGGCAGATGTTGATTCAAACTTTTTAACGGCTTTGGCCTTCCGTTTATTCAGTTGAAGTTTTGCGCCCGTCCTGTCCACTTACCTTCGTCCTTGTTCTTTCGCGCAACCCTACACTATGTGTTCACCTGTGCACCAACCAGCCCAAATGAGAGCTTTATTTCCTACCATGCCTGTAGCCAGGGAGGGGGCCCAGGGGGCACGCCCCCAGCCCCCTCCCCGAAAAAAATTCCTGGCTACGGGCCTGCTTCCTACAATAAATCTGCTGAGAGAACCAGGCCTCTCATCATTACCGGTGTCTTGAACATCGATTTATCAAGACCCAAAAATGCTTGGTCCTTATATTGCGTGAAAGACAGATTGGATGTGGAGAGGACATCAAAAGACCTCGCTGCCACGTCCACGACAGGAGGCATCATAGATCATTTCATCGTAAGAGGCATCCAGGATTTCCACCAGCTGTACTATACCTCGCACCTAACTACACTTAGACCCCTCGTAGCCGCGATCACGAACGGATCTGATTAACAAGTCCGGTCCAGCTGCTGGTGCTCATTGATCACGGTGATGATGACCTTGTTCTAGAACTGTCAAGAACCCGTTCTATACATACACACGGGTTCGTGAAACGTGCGTACGTTCTCCGTCATAACGGACATGTATAAGCATTGCAACTGTAACTGTGCCTGTAACGTACGTGCAGTGTGCCTGCGCGTGCCATTCGGCTGTGTATATATCTAAGGAAACTTTCCTGAATGAAGTTTAGTTGCGACTTTTGCCAGTCCTGTGCGTCTGTGTTCCTTCTTTGTCCTGTCCGGATTCGTGCTATCCAGTTTTGATGAATATAAACACTACATATCAGTTTAATGCGTCTGCTGTTGGTAACACGCATGTGTCTGTTGCCATTGCTACGAAACTGTAAACAACTGGTTATATAATAGATATGCGATTCTTCAACATATGAGTGTGCATATACCACTTCCATAATTCTCTAGCGTCATTCTGTAACGTTTCGCTCAATGTCGGTGGTCTAGTGGTTATGGCGCTCGACTGCTGACCCGAAGGTCGCGGGATCGAATCCCGGCCGCGGCGGCTGCATTTTCGGTGGAGGCGAAAATGTTTGAGGCCCGTGTACTTAGATTTAGGTGCACGTTAAAGAACCCCAGGTGGTCGAAATTTCCGGAGCCCTCCACTACGGCGTCTCTCATAATCATATCGTGGTTTTGGGACGTTAAACCCCAGATATTATTATTATTAGTTTCGCTCAATGTGAAAAATTACGCCACAGTCACCATCTCGCGCATGATTCGCATAACATCGATTCCCACGGTACGTAGGATCTGTTTTGTGATTTCAGGATGTTTCGTTGGGTTTGTAGACCATTGGAGGTGGTTGAATTTTATATTATCAGTAGCTTACTTATTTACAATTCCAATATTACCACGCTAGCCGCGACAAGACCCTTGGTAAGCGAAAAAACGCGCAAAGAGATAATGCAGGCGGCGACGCCACCTTGAATGTCGCGCAGCAAACGCCGAGACGTCATAGAGTCTGACGGCGTCTGCTGGGACCAACATCGCTCCCAATTGGTAAGAATAAAGTACATTGACCTCTGAGGGGGCCATAGGCTTGACATACCAAGTTTCAGGTAATTTCGTTCAGCCAATATCCCCAAAATACGACAAATACAGTTTGAAATCCGTGACGTCACGCGCGGAGATTTCGGCGCAAAATTTAAAAATGGAATGCTGACCTTGATTTTATCCTCTATTAACCCATATATGCGCAGAGTCTACATATAGGACACTTCTTTGATGGACTCTAACATCGCTATTTCTTGAGCTGATGACTAGCGCCACGCACAGCATATCAAGCAGGTCTCATTTCTTTAGCTGATGACTAGCGCCACGTACAGCACATCAAGCAGGCCTCACTGAGGCCTGCTTGATATGCTGTACGTGGCGCTAGTCATCAGCTAAAAAAATATCGATATTAGAGTGCATCAAAGAAGCGCCCTATATGTAGGACACTGGGCATATCACCATCATCATCATCAGCCTGTGTACGCCCACTGCAGGGCAAAGGCCTCTCCCATGTTCCGCCAATCAACCCGGTCCTGTGCTTTCTGCTGCCACGTTATACCTGCAAACTTCTTAATCTCATCTACCCACCTAATTTTCTGTCTCCCCCTCACGCGTTTGCCATCTCTTGGAGTCCAGTCAGTTACCCTTAATGACCAGCGGTTATCCTGCCGACGTGTTACGTGCCCGGCCCATATCCATTTCTTCTTGATTTCAACTATGATGTCCTTAACCCCCGTTTGTCCCCTGACCCACTGTGCTCTCTTCCTGTCTCTTAAGGTTAGACTTAGCATTTTCCTTTCCATCGCTCGCTGCGTCGTCCAACACGGGCACGCTAACCTCGGTTAAAACTAACCTCGGTTCCCTTAAACCGTGGTTACATGCAGTTACACGAGCAACCCTAACCATAGTTGACCGCTAACCACAGTCACTACAAACTGAGGTTGGCCACCTCAGTTAACCTCGACAACTGAACAAAATGGCGGCCTCCATGTCGGGCGTGGCTGACTCGGCTCCCACCGCAATGAACAACAAAAGGACCCAGGCGCGCGTCATTTGGCCAGTGCCAACCACAGTAATGTTAATCAGATTGTGGGAAGACAACCTGACGGCCTTACGGTCGAACTCGCGCAATGCGCGCATTAATGAATCTATTGCAAGTGCGCTGAACGCGCAAGCAGGTGCCAGCGAAGGTTCATACACTGCACAGCAAGTGCGGCAGAAAATGGAAAATCTCAACAAGCACTACAGGTAAGTGTAAATGTTGTTCTAACCAAAGCGAGTACACTGCGATACGATGTACCAGCTTAATCCTCGTTCTCGTGCGTAAATATTTGGGTACGCGTGCGGCTGCCCTAAGTGAGCGTGCAGTCGAGGATTGACCGTTTTTTCATGGAAGAGGATAGCTCTCGGCTGCAGTTTGATATTAAGTAGGGAAATTATTGTAAGGCTAACAATGTCAGCATTACACTGGTATCTGTCCTTGTTATTTCATCGTGTGTGCAGATAGAGTGCGATTATATTACTGATTATCCGTCTTTGGTTAATGTTCAATAGCTCTCGCACGCGAGATGGTCGACAGCTTTTTCATTCGCGAGTGGTGTTTTGTCGTTATCGTCAGAGTGTAGCGCATTTCCTAAGGTAGTCGTCGTCGCGTGGCGAGTGTTGGATGCTCAGGCTATACCATCATCGCAAGTAATGCGAATCGAGGATTTCGCTCGAGTTGCAAGAAAGGCGTGCACGCTGGCGCTGCGTGGTTCATTGTTCATTATGCAGCGTGGAATGAGGTGCTTCTGGATAGCGTTGACTAGATAGGTGCTAACATGCTCGCTCAGTCCCTATTTCGGTGCTTGCAAGAGACGATCAATAGTCGAGGCGGAGGCTTAGTGAAAATGCTTGAGCTAAAATGTTAAGTAAAATCTACCTTTTTGCACTGATGTGAATGGATTTTCGCCTTAACGCTAAAAATAAAAATAAGGTGGTGACCATCAATGCAGCTTACATATCACTTTGTTATCGATCTGTTGGGTAGTCGCAGTAGAACATACGCAACAAGCAAGCCTTAGGGTAGGCATTCCGTGTTATTATAAATCGTAACTTTAATTGTTGTGGCTTTTAAGCCTCTGTGTATTGAGAGGCAGCTGCAGAGTGCTTGCATAGGCGGTCAGGTTATCTTATGTCTGTTTACACGTACTTAGTATAAAAGAATAAAAAACTCAAGTTGCATGTTGCTACGTCTAGCAAACAGTAACGCTGTGCTTAAATCATTTCGATGCAGGAGCGTCTAAAGGGCTGTATGTTACTGAGCAAGCTCTCCCTCTGTTTTTTTTGTTGTTCTTCCCAGAAAGATGAGGAGATGTGGCACCACCACAGGTTCAAAGGGTGTGGAGTGGCCATTTTACTGACAGCTGCATGGCTTCCTTGGGACACTTCCAATCAATGATGAGAGCCTCGTGGAAGAAAACGTCGAGGTAACCTAAATCTGTGCTCCACCATAAGCCCCATTGCTATAATTTTGCAATATATATTTACTAATTTAGTCAACCAAGAAAGCTGTAGTGTTACTTTTTGTGGTGAACAATGCGGTCTTGTCGTCATATGCTGCATTTATGATTGCTGTTGGCACTCCATTGTCCACCGTATTACAGTCATGTAATCACACTGATGGCGCGGTTCAAACAGCTGCAGACTTCAATACCTATAGTGTGTGAAAAATCATGACACACTGAAGACTGTTTTTCATGTACCCATGCCTTTGTGTTTCGAAATAACTTCCATGTGTTCGATTTGTGTTGATGTGTATGTGCTTTTGTGTGTGTCCAAGTTGGTGTGCGGAATATTAATAGTCTCTGGGGTTTCACATGCCAAAACCACGCTATGATTGAAAACACGCCACAGTGAGGGCTCTGAAAATTTCAGCTTCCTAGAATTCTTTGACAGGCACCTAAACGTGTGCGAATGGAACATAGGGAAAAAAATTCTGTTTTGGGTCTCAACGTTTTTAATAACATTGACACACATCCTTAAGATGGGGAAGGAGGCTGTACTCGCTTGAATAAATTTTTTTAGCCTACTTCAGCATATTCGGGATCTAAAGAAGCAGCGAACACTTACATATATATCACGGCGTTCAGAATTTTCTGTTTACAATGAGAGAAAAAAACAGCTTTATGAAAGTGTGCCGGCCGAACCCACTTAGTGAGAATCGATCTCTTGCGACGCATTCAACAAGGAGGTGCCTATATGCCACACTTTCTGGCTTATAGCGAAATCTTACTATGTGAATAAATATCTGTGTGTAACTTGTGCAGTTTTCGTTTGCACCATTGACCAAAACAGCACCCAGATATAGATGGCCATATAGATAGATAGATGCAAACAGTCAAAGTGCGTTTGGTTTGCGTAGAAATGTTTCGTGTTTAATATACATTTTTCATACATTAGCATAGCATTCACTGCATTGAAGAAGTGACATAGCACAGGCAGAATGGTGCTCACAACATTAGACAATTCATGCAAAAAACATCATTACACAACATGGCTATTGTATTTTATGTAGCCGTGCTTTGTGTTTGTCATTTGTTTCTATGAGCTTGTTTTGAACTGACTTGTGCGTGCAATTTATGTGGCTCGGGCATGTGCAGATTCCAGTTGTTCAGGAGGCTCCTGATGAATCTGTAGTGGTCGCCTCTGGGCCACAAGAATCTAGTGAGGACATCCACTCATCAGTCGAAGAATTTATGAGTTCCAGCAGCTCTGTGAAGAACCAAGTTCCTGCTACCGCTGCAATAGCTGCCGTAGGAAGTGATGGAACCAGTGTAGTTGCCGAAAGCACCAGCACCCCCAGCAGCAAGACAAAGAGTAGGAAGCGGCCACTCAGCGTCATGCAAGAACTACTTCAATTACACAAAAAGGCTGACGAGCGGTCAGCGAAAACCGCTGAAGCTACCATGCAGCTCCGAAAGGAACTTGTGCAATTGCAAAAAGAATCTAATGGCATACAGCAAGGAATGCTCGAAATCATGAAAGAACTTGTTACAAAAAAATTGGCCGCGTATCTGCGTGCTTCGCTGCAAATGTCGTCTAAAGACGATAAAGAGGCGCTGCGTGAGATATATGGACGCAATCTGGCAATACGTCGGGAAACATGAGTGCTGTGTTGCGGGCTGGTAGTCCCGGCGCAGCGGCGGGCGAAGACCGGCGTTGACCAATGCGACCGGCGGGGACGCCGGCCAGCCCGAACACGCGGTTTGGCGCGATGCGCCGAAGGAGAAGAAACGTCCGCACTCAACGAGTACTCTCCCCAAACTTTTATTTACACGTCGCCTAGGTAAAACAGGAATGCCAGAGCGGCTCCCCCTGTCATTCGTACAACGCAATACTGAACCGAAACCGAAACACAACATGAGCTTGTGCAGAGGACACGGAGGAAGACAAGTTTCAGCGCAGTCGCATTTTCAGCGCAGCTTAAGAAACTAGGGTCTTTAAAATTGCGTATCTATGTATTTTCTATTAAAGGAACACACCACCTAATACTTACCTAATGATGTTGCGCCTCAGATATGCGTAATATTTACTTTTTGATCGACAACGTTCAAAATGATGAACAGCCGTACCAGTTCAAGATGAGTGGGCGGTAAGCAGGTGGTTCAACTTTGGCCGGGTGGCTGAATCGAGTGACATGCCGACAAACAGAAAGACAGACAGACCAAAATTTCTGCGTTTAAGTTGCTCAAGAAAGACTATCGTCTTTATAAGAGGAAATGAGTGTAAGTAAAGGGACATATGCTTGGACGAGAGACTCACAAGTGTGTGTGTATGTAATGTATCGGAATGCGGTTTTTTGTTTTGACTTGTCTTTGTTTTTATAGACAGTATCAGTGCTTCCCGACACCTGTATAATGATCATGTCCAAACTGATGAACTTTCATCAGTCTCAAAGTAAAAACTTTCTACTGTGAGACATAGTGCGAGATTTTTCAGTGCTATGTCTACATTTCAACCTTGCAGATAAAGAGGCAGGAGGGTTGTATAGTCGAGCGATGTGTATGAAAGATCTCGTACATGGATAAAAAAACCGCCAGGCTAGCGCGAAACGCGCAGCACAGTCACAGCGATAGCTGGAAGATAAGATTTCTGGAGTACATTTGCATGGCCTTCACTGTTTATGGAGGGCTCGTATGGCGGGATACCATTGTGATCCAGATGCACGGCCCGCATGAATGTACTTTCGAGAGTGTTTGACCAAGTCTGTGGAAATCCAGAAAGCACAGGTGTTTGAACCTGAGTGGGTGTCGAGGGTAGAGCCCTTGATGGCACTCAAATAATTTTAACTTGTGTCTGTTCAACAGGACAGACACAACTTGTCAATATTTTATGTTCTTGGTGTTTGATGTACGTGGCTAAGAACAGGCAATAAAGCGAAAAAAAATGGGCGTAGCTCTGTGGTAGAAAACTGGGCTCACAATGCAGAAAACCCAGGTTCAAACCCCAGTCTGTCAAGGGTTCGATAAGAGGCTGACATTATGGCCGTCAGGTACAATGACAACACAAACAGGTGCTGATGAATGTGTAAATAAATGGTTACGGTACAAATCCTCGTCTCGTCATTAACTTACGCCATTAAAATTACTACGCCGTGTACTCTCGGCGCAAGAAATGCATTCGCATTTCCTCAGGATTCCCTTCGGGGAGGTGGAGGCATTTTTTTTACATACCTGTTTTTCTAAATGCGTTAACGATGCAAGCGAACGAGCAAAACCGAAAGCTGCCGTACTACTTGTAGAGCAACACGAATGTGCGGCAGACCTGTCTCCGTAGCCTTCGCTCCACTGTCAAGATAACTTGTCGCCGAGTGTAGCCTGTAAACACATTGATGGGTGTAGCCTGTTAATTGATGAGTGTAGCCTGTCGCCGAGTGTAGCCTGTTAAAGCACATTGAAAGAGACAATAGTTTGCAATATAGGCAAACGTACAGCACTCCAGCATCAGCCGCACATAACACACTGTGTAATGATGCACATGTTGATGTGTCTTCACCAGTCCTCTGGCTCAAACACAATTACTTCTCAGTTCTGTGCACGGGTGATGAAGTGTTGTGCCAGGGCATCTCTCACATGCACTCCCAATGCATCCTGCTGAGTGCTTATGCACACTGGCTGAATGCGGCTCGCATCTTCAATACGGGCAATCTCCAACCAACTTGCGTCACACTGATCTGAGAATTCTTCACAAATATTGTGGAGCACACAGCTCGCACGAATGACTGCATTCACATGGTCTATGTCACATTCCAGCCCTTTGCGTAAAATTCGTAATCAAGCCTTCAGTCGCCCAAACGCATTCTCGACCACTCGTCTGGCACTGGACAGTCGGTAATTGAATGCTCTCGTGCTCGATCCGTCGGACCCTGCTCTTACATAAGGCTTCATCAGGTGCAGTTGCAGTGGGAATGCCTGGTCTGCAAGAAGGACGGGCCCAACTGCCACTCCATGGATCTGCTTCCCTCCCATTTTGAAGAGGTCGCTTTCCAAACGCTTTGGCAGTTGAGATCTCTCGAACACCGCTGCATCAGGCATCCGACCTGGTGAACCCACATTAGTGTACATAAACTTGTAATGGTGGTCCACCACAGCCAATAGAATGGTGCTGTACCATCCCTTGTAGTTATAGTAATCTGATGCATGATCCTGGGGCGGGCAAACTTCAATATGACAGCCGTCGAGGGCACCTACTCCTTGTGGGAAGCCGGCAACAGCAGCAAACTGGCGAAGGTGCTCGACCAGTTCTTGCGCCCTTGGCAATCGGACAAACCGTGGCTCCAGGCGACGCACAACTACATTGCAGAACTCGCGGAATATGATGTTCACCGACGACCTGCTGACTCCAAAAAGGTTCGCCACTGTTCTTTCTTCAGCAGATGTGGCCAGCCTGTACAGACCAATGGCGACGCGTTTCGTCAGAGGAATGGCTTTACGCATGTTCGTGTCTAGCCGTGCCATGCTTCCGCAAACACTCACGATGTATCGAAACCTGCTCACATCCAACCTGAAGTTTTCTCTGAAAGCACTTGCGGGAAGATGCGGTAGCGTGGTCTCGAACCACGACTCCGGCCGTGCATACGTCCACACACACCGTTCGCGCAACATCAGCCGCGCCACCATGACCGCGAAATAGTTGCGCTCTCGTTCAGAGTGCTCATTTTCTTCTTCAAGTTCCTCAAGTTGTTGCATTATACGCAGCATCTGTGCCTGCTTACCCCGCAGTGCTGCCTGTTGAACGGCGAACAGAGAAAAAACGTGGACTCATCGTCGTCGTGATCGCCTCGCAAGATAGCCTGGCTCGACGCCATCACACTTGCGTCAGCACAACGTTGATGAAACAACATTTCTTAACAAAAACTAAACGACAACGCCAGAACAAACGACACGCACCAAAGCTATTCTAGCCACTACACCAAAGCGGATCGAGCAATGGATTGTATTGGCTCTTGCGCCGACCGCGAAACGGTCACGTGATCTCGCCCATTGTGGCGAGGCCAGCCTTTACTCACGCTAAATTTTGTCGAAGCACACCATGCAATACGCTTGCGGACTGCAGATGCAAACAAAAACGAGTTATTTCAAAGAAAATACATTTTATTTGCCAGTTTACTTATAAAAAGTAGCTAAGTCTTTACACGTTCAGTCGCGAAGCGGAGCATCACGTGACCCGCTTCACGGCCCTAAACTGAGGATAGGTTTTCTCGTGTAACAGGTGTCAACTGCAGTTGACGGTAACTGTAGTTAACTCCGGTTAACTGAGGTTCGCTTTAACTGAGGTTAGCGTGCCCGTGTAACTAGGGTATAAGTCTCCAGGTTTCTGCTCCGTAGGTAAGTACCGGTAAGATGCAGCTGTTATATACCTTCCTATTGAGGGATAGTGGTAGACTACCATTCATGATTTGATGATGCTTCCCGAATGAGCCCCATCCCATCCTTATTCTTTAGTTATTTCACTCTCATGGTTGGGCTCCGCGGTTACTAGCTCTCCTAAGTAGACGTACACCTTTACAACTTCCAGTGTCTCGCCACCTATCGCAAAGCGCTGTTCTCTGCCAAGATTGCTCCACATTACTTTAGTTTTATGCATATTAATTTTCAGACCTACTCTTCTACTTTCCGTATCCAGTTCAGTAATCATGAGCTGTAATTCGTATCCCGCGTTACTCATCAATGCAATGTCATCAGCGAATCGCAGGTTACTGAGATACTCTC
Organism: Rhipicephalus sanguineus; assembly: GCF_013339695.2. Classification (NCBI taxonomy): domain Eukaryota; kingdom Metazoa; phylum Arthropoda; class Arachnida; order Ixodida; family Ixodidae; genus Rhipicephalus; species Rhipicephalus sanguineus. The sequence continues at coordinate 195,207,532 of NC_051180.1, forward strand.
CATTAACTCTTATCCCTAATTCTTCCCAATCTACGGCCCTGAAAACCTCCTGTAAACACGCGGTGAATAACATTGGAGAGATCGTGTCTCCCTGCCGTACGCCCTTCTTTATTGCGATTCTGTCGCTTTCTTTATGGAGGACTATAGGGGCTGTGTATCCGCTGTAGATTTCTTCCATTATGTTTATATAGGCAAGAAGCAGGCTGGAGATCATGCAGTTGGGGAATATGGCATCGGCTCTAGAAACGCCAGAGGGGAGTTACTAGTAGAGTTTGCAGAAGACAATAATTTACGCATCTTGAATACCTTCTACAGAAAACGGGCTACTCGTAAGTAGACGTGGAGGAGTCCTAGTGGCGAAACTAAAAATGAAATAGACTTCATAATGTGCGGCCACCCGGGCATTGTACAGTATGTGGAAATAGTTAACAAGATCCGATGCATCACCATAGAATAGTAAGATCTAGAATTCAACTAGACGTGAGGAAGGAACGGCAGAAACTGATACGCAAGAAGCCGATTAATGAACTAGCACTGAGAGGGAAAGTACAGGAATTCAGAGTTTCACTTCAGAATAGGTACGCGGCTTTAACCGAGGAAACCGACCTTAGCGTTGACGCAATATATGATAATCTGACTAGTATCATTAAGGAGTGTGCAGTGGAAGACGGGGGTACAGTCGTTAGACCGGACGCTGGTAAGCCATCCCAAGAGTCGAAAAACCTCATTAAGAAACGTCAAGCTATGAAAGCCTCAAATGCAACAGACAAAATAGAGCTGGCGGAGCTTTCGAAGTTAATAAATAGGCGTAAAGTAGCCGACATAAGAAAGTATAATATGGAGAGAATTGAGCATGCTCTAAAGAACGGAAGAAGCCTCAAAGCTATGAAGACAAAACTGTGCATAGGCAAAAATCAGATGTATGCATTAAGGGACAAGGAAGGCAAGGTCACAAACAATATGGATAGAATAGTTGAGGTAGCGGAAGAGTTCTACAGAGATCTGTACAGCAGCCGAGACAGTCAGGATGATAACGTAAGAAGCAGTAATAGCGCAGAGGAATCTGACATCCCACCAGTATTGACAGGAGAAGTAAAGAAAGCCCTAAAGGGAATGCAAAGAGGCAAAGCAGCTGGTAAGGATCAGGTAACATCAGACCTGTTGAAAGACGGTGGACAGATTATGTTAGAAAAACTGGCCACCCTGTATACGAAGTGTCTCTCGACGGGGAGGATACCAGAATCTTGGAAGAATGCCAACATCATATTGATCCATAAGAAAGGGGACGTCAAGGACCTGAAAAATTACAGGCCCATAAGCTTACTGTCCGTTTTCTACAAGCTATTTACAAAATTAATTGCTAACAGAATTAATACATTAGAGTTCAATCAACCAAGGGACCAGGCAGGATTTCGTAAAGGCTTCTCAACAATAGACCATATTCATACTATCAATCAGTTGATAGAGAAATGCGCGGAATACAACCAACCCCTATACATAGCCTTCATAGATTACGAGAAGGCATTTGATTCGGTGGAGACATCAGCAGTCATGCAGGCACTGCGGGATCAGGGCATCGACGAAGCCTATATAAACATGGCGACCACCGCCAGCAATGCACTCCCTCACCAGAGCAGGATTGGCCACCCTGGTGTAGTACTTGGCCACTACCTCCCACATGAATACACCAATTAACTGGGCGTATATGGGTTAATAAATTTATGATGGCGACCATAGGCGTGCGCAGAGTTCCCCATTAGGGGAAGCAAAGATCCGCCGCAGCGCCCCCCCACCCCACTAAGTCAATGAATGGGGCAGATTTTGCGCCCCCCCCCCTTAGGCAATTAGGGGGGGGCGCCCCCCCTGCCCCCCCTGTGCGCACGCCTATGATGGCGACATTCGAGTTCTCACAGTACATTTTATCAGTGTAAGCCAATTCATTGTTACACTTTAGTATCCCTTCAAGAACTGATCAAAGTCCAAGCCCGGCCCGACCCGAGCCCGCCACCTCAAACCCGGGCCCGACCCTAAGCCCGGAGCTTCAGACCCGAGCCCGGCCCGGGCCCGCTGTAAAAGCTACTTTACCCGGCCCGGCCCGGGTTTTCGGGCAGGCCCGTGCAGTGCTGTAGTTCCGATGACATCGCTGCTCTTCCAGGGGCGGTGTTTAGGTGAAACGACTACGGGCATAAGCTTTTCTTGATCGCGGACCAGGGTAATGAGCTGAGCACGTGGGGGAATGGGTTGAGCGCAAATATTTGCCCCGGCTGGTTCGCCGGAACCTACACAGCGGTGGTGATTAGGGCGCAAGAAGCTGCGTGCGTGCGTGAGCATGCGTCGTGACCTTGAGCTCTTTCTTCGAACGCGCGGCTCTCTTTCAGCGTGATCACGAGCTTGCTGGTGTAATTCTGTATTCCATCACTACCGAGCTCGGCACGGACACGTCGCGGCACGCTGCGGCTGCCGCGGTAAGTATGCACTCACGAAGACAGCCTATGGCCATAAGCCAAATCGATGTCATAAGCCAAATTGAACTTGTGGCCTTATTTGTCGAGAAAAGACCGAGCGATTTCTTTCTGATTTAAAACTTAATTATGAATTCCATGCCATGTGTGGCGCTATAATGACTGGCTCACACGTTCGCAGGAGCCTTGACGACTGATCGGCAGCAATTGTTGACCCTGTTCAAAATGTGTTGCAGGGCCCCTTCAATGCGATAAGCTTCCAACAGATCTCTTCCTAAGTTATCAGCACTTTTGCCCAGGAGCTTAATCTCACCAAGTTGCGGTTCACGTGTCCATGCAGCGCAATGCCCTACCAAATGCGCATTATTTATGATTTTCAAAGACATGTTTATCACGTTCAGAAGGGTAAGGAGTGTATTAGCGACACGTCTCACTATCTCCTAGTAGTTGTCTAACTTTTTTATAGCATAATTTGCTAGTGATGAAGCCGCCGCACATATGCGCTTAAGGTAACATTTTGTGGTATTTTTTAAAATAAAGTGAGCTGATGTGTAGCGCTCGTCCGGTGCACTGTCTCCTGTTCTTTTTCTGCCTCAATATCTGAAGAGCTAAATAGCGCGAACATGAGGGGCGAAAAACAAGAGAATGCGACACACACACAAGCGCCAATTCCATACATATACCTGAGTATTCTATACCTGAGTATTACCTATGCCTGAATATTCCTCGATTTCCCTATTTTGCGGTAAGAAACGTCGCGTGTCTTCATGTGTACTTAGCCTTCAGCTCGTGATGTAAAAAAATTATTTCAAGCATTGAGGCGATAAGGAAGTTTTAAATTCCACGAATCTACAGTGCCGAATACGACTTTAAACCGCAATTGTATGTGATCAGGTCACCAGGACAATCGAAAGCGTTTCGTTTCCAAGGCTCTCTGCACTCTTTGACACTAGAAATTGAATATCAGCCGAATTGCTTGTGTCATTGCTTCATATTAGGCACTGGCTGTGACTCAGGAATATGAACTTCTGTATCACGCAAAAATTATTGCGAAAGTAACTGCAGTTTCTGCTTCAAACCCCGAAACTCTGATTATGAATATATTCATGTGGTACTCATTTTTACTGTCACCACATAGATGTTCGTTCAAGTCCTTTTAAGAAAAGGCATGTGTGGCTCGTTAAGAACGTCATTCTTGCAGCAACGCAAGAGACTTCGTCATCCTGCACGACATCATCCCTAAAGTCGACAATTTATGCTTGAATTGCAGCAATTTTGATAGTGAAAAGTTCACACTGTACTTATTTACATGCTCACCGAAAGGCTTCTGCATTTAGTTATTTACATAAAAAACATGGCTGACCCCTCCGTCATAGGAATCGGTATAACACGAAAGTGAAACGTGTCTTCGCAGAAGCAGTGCTTATTTTGTAGTGATCTATGAGAACTTGTACAATGTCTATTCCTGTTTGGCAGCTAGAGCACCGTTTTGACGTGGATGCACCCATGTTGACGGCATGTCTCTGTCGCGACGACTAACGCGCATGATCATGATTAAACCGTTGTGGTAGCTGACGTTGTGAACATATATTTGGACGCAACAAATCGTGAATCCCGCGTAAGGATGATATCGACAAGCTCATAATCAACATTGGTATCCGGTATGCACTTCTTCAAAGCGTCGTCAACTAAGGAGAGAAACGGCACGGTGTGCGCTTTCTAGCAATGGGTGACTGACGCCTGCGCTCATGCATACACTACCACACACTACGCTTCTGGAACACGGGAGGTAGAGGTTCGTAGCCGGAGCCGCAAACGCGTGCGTCCCGCTGTGCTCTGTCTCTTAGGCGCTAGTCTCGCTCCTCCAAGGCACGACATTCGCCCGTCGAAATCGCGTCCTTTCTGCGACGCGTATTGCAGCAGTTTTGTTACTCGGTGCTCTCGCAATCGAAGCAGTCGTCGGCGGAGAAACCCCGTTGGTGCACGTGGAAGCTGCACTACTCCGATGAGCCGACGCACGCTAACACCAAGCGAAAGGCAAAGGAAGAACGTAACGAACGTAACTGCGTCAAGGGCGCCTCGGCGACACCAGCGCGGCCAGTATACCTCGCTGGTATCGAGACGCTGTAACCATGACATTCGATATCGCGCGCAATCTCGGAGTAAGCGCTAGTAAGTGTCGATCGTGAAGCATTACTTTTTTTCACCTCTCACAGACGGTGGCACCGCCCAGCTCCGCGCCGCCTACTTACACCGCCAGCAGAGAGCAAGTTATCTTTTCGTCCACTTTACTGGTCGATTCCACGAAAGATCGAAAAAACGGTGTATATTTGATGTTTCCGATTTTCCTGATAATTTTGTATGTTGTGCACATATCACTGCACAGCACGAAATCGCAGTTCGTTTTCAAATAAAAATTTTTTTCATAACAGGAAAATTCGACAAGTGTCGCCGGTTGACGACGACCAGTTTACGAAGAGTGCGTTTTCGTAAATTTGCGAGCATGCTGGCAGCTACTGAAGCTATATATTACAAATATCTTTCTTTTTGGCGGAAGTAGCAGTAAAGAGGAAATAGCTCTTATGATTTCATGGAATTCTGAGCAAATTATATATTTTTAAAAATTCACGAAAAACGCTGCGTTTTTGAAAATCAGTCAAATTTGGGACGCCATGGCTACTTCTGTGAACATCTCAGCTTGTTCATATTTGCAATATGAATAGGCCTTTATGTGAATAATGAACCTCTGCATTTGTATTTCTCTAATAATTTTCAAAGTAGTAAATTTTCATGCTCGAAACACCAAAAAGAGAAAAGTGCTCCTCGATTAAAAAATCTATAATAAAAAAAACCCAATCTCAATTTTGTTCAAAGTCCCCCAAAATGTTCTCAAAGGACTGCAGAATGATATTATGAAAAAACATGTTGCATCATTTTTATTAGCACAAAAGCAGAAAATGTCAAATATTGTGTTTCCAAAGCGTTGTGGCTACTGCGTGAAGGACATCTCTAGTAACAAGAAAATACAGTAACACGTCTTTTTTCTTCTCTGAGCTTCGCTGAACAACAGTAATGATCTATTGTCGGAAAGTGGGAACTCTTTTGTAAAGAAAAAAAGATCGTTCCAATTAAATGCATTTGCGTGGTTTGCGACTTCACGCCAGTGTTAGACATCCCTCAGTCCACAGTAGGCACTTTCAGTTGTAGCCTCCTTTTCTTTCATCTATTTCAGTTGAGTATAATTCATATCTTGAGTGCTAAAGAACGCATTCCCTCCATGCGTCTCTTATGACGATGTGCTGTGCCAGAATTGAGAGATTGGTATAAAAGCCAAGGTCTAGCTCTTCATCAATGGAAATGAATTTCTGGAGAGCGGTCGCCAAGAGGTGTGGTTTTTGTTGGCCCAAATGTGTACGTTGTCAAACCTTATGTGATCAATGCAGAGTTTAAAAAGAATCGATTACGTGAAGATTGGTGGCAGCAGTTTTGGCCACGGACAAAACACGTTTTGTTTGCATTGCATCTGCTTTGTTTTGCATCTCCTTGTATCTCTTGAAGCAGTGCTGGCAGATCTGGTCTCCCTCTTGAATTGAGCGCGCATCCTACTTCATGACCCTCCGCAAAAGAGACTCGATACGATATCTTCTACATAACGAAAATTCCGCTGCAGCGGAATTTTCTTTTTGTGCACCATGAGGCAGTCCGTACAAAATCTCGGTCATGGCTATAACGCCTACCCATAGCCACCTTCAGAGCATAGGACAGTGATCGCATCAAAGTGAAGCACAATTTGGATGCTTAACTTCTATCTCAGGTGGTTTTTGGCTGACTGGCACAGCCGTGCTCGTTGCTGTCATCTACTCAGGCGGGCGTCTATCGCGCCGCCCTTTGCACCTGTCCGCCTAACGCATGCTGCTTCGTTTACACGAGTGCTTGTAGCGCGGGCCACTCGATCCGCCACACGATCCGCAAGGTGCGGATCCAGAGACCGGGCGGGAGAGCGACGAGCGGTGAAAAATGTATCGTGTAACCAACGCAATCGACACCCCAGCATTTTCTCGTGCAGAGCGACAAAGCCTGGCAAACAATGTGTGGCTGCTGTGCTTAGGTTGCACTGCGGTACTCGCCGTTCACCACTGTCGCTATTTGCGATTTCTCACATTCTTACAATGCATGATCGACTCAGCTACACAAATTTCGCGTTTAGCTTCGTTGCTTTTATATAGGTAAGCGCATTTACTTAAAAAAAAATTATCCAGAGGACTTAAAATGTCCGTGCTGCCCGTCGACGAGGAATATAAGTGGTGTCGCAAATACATTTAATTGGAACGATCTTTTTTTCTTACAAAACAGTTCCCACTTTCCGACAATAGATCATTACTGTTGTTTAGCGAAGCACAGAGAAGAAAAAAGACGTGTTACTGTATTTTCTTGTTACTAGAGATGTCCTTCACGCAGTAGCCACCACGCTCTGGAAACACAATGTTTGACATTTTCTGCTTTTGTCCTAATAAAAATGATGCAACATGTTTTTTCATAATATCATTCTGCAGTCCTTTGAGAACATTTTGGGGGACTTTGAACAAAATTGAGATTGGGTTTTTTTTATTATAAATTTTTGAATCGAGGAGCACTTTTCTCTTTTTGGTGTTTCGAGCATGAAAATTTACTACTTTGAAAATTATTAGAGAAATACAAATGCAGAGGTTCATTATTCACATAGAGGCCTATTCATGCTGCAAATATGAACAAGCTAAGATGTTCACAGAAGTAGCCATAGCGTCCCAAATTTGACTGATTTTCAAAAACGCAGCGTTTTTCGTGACTTTTTAAAAATACATAATTTTCTCAGAATTCCATGAAATCATAAGAGCTATTTCCTCTTTACTTCTACTTCCGCCAAAAAGAAAGATATTTGTAATATATAGCTTCAGTAGCTGCCAGCATGATCGCGAATTTTCGAAAACGCACTCTTCGTAAACTGGTCGTCGTCAACCAGCGACACTTGTCGAATTTTCCTGTTATGAAAAAAATTTTTATTTGAAAACGAACTGCGATTTCGTGCTGTGCAGTCATATGTGCACAACGTACAAAATTATCAGGAAAATCGGAAACATCAAATATACACACTTTTTTGATCTTTCGTGGAATCGACCTACTTTCTTCACATTGATATCCCAATTATTACAGATAACATCCTCTATACTTCCCTTGGCATTATTGTCTGTTAGTTCTAATTAATATTTCGAGAAATAGAGTGACATGAGTTTCTGCCTCCCGGCTAGAAAAAACAGCAGCTGCGCCAGTATACTCCGCAGCATAGGTCGGCAAACTGACTCATGAGTCGACTCACTCAGACTAAGATCGAGCCATGAGTCTGAGTCGAGTCCACATGAGTAATTTTTTGGTGAGCTTCAGTCCGCGTGAGTCCGGTTGAGAAAAATCTTAGTGAATCTGAGTCCGAGGGCGAAAGCATCGCTGGCGGCTACACATTCGTCCATGTAGGCAAGCGTCGTACCAATGTTGAGGTGCCTATATTCGTGGCTGAAGGCTGAACTTTGTCAGCACTACCTTTGCTTTACCGTCACGCAGCTCGGCTATACCTCGTGCGACGCTAATTTGACGGTTCAGGAGTAAGTGCTGATCGCCCTCGATGACGCCTTCAAGGTTCGCAGGTTTTTCGGTGCCGACGGAAATAATGACGCTGGAGCTTGGCGGAACGGTCACCTGCTCGTCTATCACATTCAATGCATGGTTCCCTGGCGTCGCGTGGGGGGTGGGGGAGCGCTTTGTCTGAGGTTAGTGTTATCGACTCAGACCTCAGGTCGATGACGGGGCCGTGGTCACTTAGGAAGTCCATTCCAAATATCACATCCCTGGAGCAGTTCTGTAGGATTACAAAGCTCGCAGGATAAGTCCGGTTATTAATGGTGACTCTCACCGTGCAGACACCAATCGGCGTTATCAGATGGCCTCCAGCGATCCGGATCTTGGGGCCTTCCCAAGCAGACCTAACTTTCTTTAAGTTCGCTGCAAACGGCCCATTGATGACGGAATAGTCGGCTCCAGTATCGACGAGAGCGGTGACGTTGTGGCCGTCGATCAGAACGTCGAGGTCGCTAGTCCGCCGTCTTGCGTTGCGGTTACGTCGCGGCGTCGGGTCACGGCTACGTCGGTTTGCACCGCTGCTTCCGCGTTGCGTCGCCAGGTCTGCTTCCGGTCGCAAAGTTTCGTCGTCAGGACGTCGTTCAGCGTGCGGCGGGGGCTCAGAACTTCGTCGCGGCGTCGTCGTCGACGGCGGAGGATCTTCAGCATTTCGTCGTTCAGCAACCGAACCTCCATCGGTTGCTGCCCTTAGTCTTCCGGATACGCGCTAGGTGACCGGCCCCGGTTTGGGCCAGTGTACTGCCGGCGGTGCGGTGACATGTAGCGGCCCGGCGACGGCGAGCGGGAAGGTCGTCGCTCTTGCCACTGTGTTCCGGTGAGGTAGTCGTCGATGTCGCGAGGCCGTTCGCCTGGCTGCGGGCGCGGCGCTTTGACGGTGAATCCGCGTGGCCCCACCTGACGGTACTGGCAGTGGCGGTACATGTGGGCGGCCTCCCCGCAGTGGTAGCAGAGCGGGCGGTTCTCAGGGGCGCGCCAAACGTTGGTCTTCCTTGGGGCGTAGCGCGGGGCATAGCGCTGAGTGACAGGAGGATGGTAGGGTGTTGGTGGTGATGGAAGCAGCGGCGTCTGGCGGCTGAACTGCTGCGGCGGCGCGGCGTCTTGACGTGGACGAGGAGCGGGGGCGTTGCGTGGGACTGCAGCAGCATAGTTGATTGCTTGCAGCTGCGGCTGCGCTGAATCGGGGGTGCCCAGCGACTGCTGGATTTCCTCGCGGACCATGTCGGCGATCGAATCCACTAGAGGCTGCTCTGAAGGCAACAGCTTGCGCAGCTCCTCCCGCACTATCACTCTGATGGTTTCCCGTAGGTCGTTGGTGCCTAGCGAGTGCGCTTCGGTTTAGCCTGTCGACAGGGTTGAGCGGTTGTATTGCTTCATCCTAATCTCGAGGGATTTTTCAATTGTTGTAGCCTCCTTTAGGAATTCGGTGACACTTTTCGGTGGGTTCCGCACCAATCCTGCAAAGAGGTCTTGTTTCACTCCCCGCAAAGGGAAGCGGACCTTTTTTTCCCCAGGCATGGCAGCATCAGCCAGGCGGAAAAGTCGCGTCATCTCTTTCGTGTAGATAGTGACCGTCTCATTCGGTAGCTGTGCTCTTGTCTCCAGCAAAGCAGTGGCCTTTTCCTTGCGGACCATGCTCGCGAAGGTATTAAGGAACGTCGTCCGAAAGAGGTCTCACAATTGAAGGCTCGATTCACGGTTTTCGAACCACGTCTTCGCGGCGTCTTCTAAGTAGAAGTAGACGTGGCGCCGCTTCTCTTCAGTGTCCCAGTGGTTGAAGGTGGCGACTCGCTCGTACGTCTACAGCCAGCTCTCCGGGTCTTCAAACGACGATCCACGGAAAGTCGGTGGCTCCCTTGGCTGTTGCCTCACTACCGTTGTAGGTGGCAGGGGGGCTGTCATCGTCTCGGCGGCCTGGTGTTTTCAGGAAGGAGCCCGTACTCTGGCTGTAGTCCCTTCTGCCGGTGGCTGGTTCGACGGTCCGGGTTGTCTTTAGCGTCGTCTTCATCGCGGCTTGGGCTTGGGTCAGCGCCCCGCGGTGGCGTCCAGATCATGAAGCAGCACCTCCACCAGATGTCACGGTGTCGTGACGTCGACAAAAGCAACAGCTGGCGTTGTCAAGATGAAACTCTTTATGTGGCCGAACTTGTGGTCGGGAAATGAAAACTCAGACTACAGCAACACACTGATAGCGGCGAACTGGGCGTCGGCCGTCGAACAACTGACAAGCGGTAAAGCGCGTCGGCTTTTATACAGGCGCTATCGAACTCTCCAGCGATATCGCTGGTGGCGGCGTTATCTCTCGACAAAGCTGGAACATTCGCGTGCGGCACGCAATCTTAACAAAACGATCTACTACAATCGCAAAGCTTCTCGCACACTGCTTCGCGGACAGCGTCGAGCGTTGATAACCGTCCACTCTGGTCAAACCCCAATACATCAAAATAAAACAAGAAGTGGGCTTTGCAATATCAAAATATATGAAGCATATATAAGCGTGCTTTTTAGCAAAGCAAACTATGGCATTACATTGAACACCTCACAAAAGACCGCTGCTACTTACTTTCCACTCATTCAGGTGTATTTGAAATACATTTCAATTCCTCAGCGCATTGGCAATAACCCTTGTAGCACCAAATGTTGACACATTGTCGCCGCCACATTGAGAAAGTTACGTGAATGTTGTGGCAACATTACTTGCTACTAGGGAACACTTCACACTGGGGGCAACATTAACCATTGTTTGAGTTCTATCTTTAAAAAAATGTGGGCGTGTCTATAGGGAGCTTACACGGTGGGGGGGGGGGGGGGGAGGGGTATAGGTGGCTATATTGTTGTTATAGCCAGTCGATGTGGTAGTCGGGAAAGCGCGCGGCAGCAGCTCTCGCTTCAAAGGTTCCGGCGCGATGATGCGCTGTGTGGTACATGTTCCCCTTGTATTGTAGCGAGCATATATAGCTACTCTACTGTAGCAGTTGCACCCAAAGTAAGGCAAAGAAGTTGCAGTTGGAAAAAGGTGGTTGCTGCGTCTAGAACACACCGAAGGGCACACGATAAACCCTATACATACCATGCATTTTTGACCATGTCGAGGAAGAGTTTTTCTCAAAACCTAATACAGTTATCCACATAATACAATAATAATTTTCTTCCAAATTTGGCACTCTTTCAACTGTACCAGATTCATTAAAATCTGAATATTATTACTTTTTTTAGTGAACGTTTTCCCACTAGGACCTAAATTTTGGGTTAAGTTGCATCTTTCAAAATTTGTAACACAAGAACAGTGAAGTGCCCAATTTCAATTCTGATACAGTATTTGTATGCACTTATGCTGAATACAAAGACAAATAATGAACTGGTTATCTTGAAATACATGGAAAATAATTGTAGCTAAGTAATAAAAAACAGTTTAAGACAATCAAGATTAAAGTGAGAAAACAGCTGAAAGGGGATCTCTTGCCACATACAACGTTAAACTATTTTATTTAGTACCTACAAGCTTAGTAATCATTGCCAAAGTCATTTTTCCCTTCGGAGCCTGTAGTCTTGGTTGCCTTGCTTCTTATGTGACATTATTAAAATTAAATGTAGCGCAAAATGACATAAGGACGAGAAGGGATAGAAATAAGCTTAATTCGATTAATTCTACTTGCAGACTGAGTAGTCTAGCTCCGCAAAACGCCCCTGCTTGCAAGATAAGACACAGGACTCAGTTCGTGGACTGTAAAAAGGCGGTGGTGTATCAGATTCCCCTCTCTTGCGGAAAGCAGTACATTGGGCAGACGGGGCGCTGTCTAAATGACAGGTTACGACAGCTCTTCAACCTTGTCAAGAAGAGTAACGATGGCTGGCTCGCGATGTATTGCAGAGCTTGTGGGTGCGCCCCGGGTTTCGGGAACACCAAGGTGTTATTGACTAACCGTGATGAAATAACGAGACTAATAGTAAAAGCCGCCAAAATCGCAAAGTTGGGCAGCGATTGTGTAAGCACGCCGTCCCTGTTGCTGCCAGGAAAAGAACTGTTTTTTGATCATGCATTAGTTTTGTGGTTGGTGCGCCTATCTTGTATAAAAGGTTATGATAAGAAAATATCACTTCTCTGCACGTGTCCTGTTAAAAGCATAATGACAAAAAGTTTTTCTCTGCTCCTGACATCTGGCTGTAGTGTTTGAGCATCACCACTGTATATATTCGTGCTTCGGTTGAAATATACCATTTTGTTGAAAGTTAGGGCATGTGTTGTGTCCTCCCTGCTCGTCCTTGTGTCATTTTGCGCTAAATTTAATTTTTCCTAATGTCTTACCAACAAGGCCGAATTTCTCCACTTGTGCAGTTCTTATGTGAGCTGCCATGCAGCTCTATTCACAATGTATCGTGGATTTTGGTCAACTTCTGTCAGCAAATTTACTGTGGTTTGGCCAGGCTTCAGTCCTAATGATTGCAAACTTTCGGCACGTGCGATACTGACATCATTAGGTGAAAATAAAGCATCCATCGTCGCAGTCTTTAAGACTCTGAAGCCTAAAGAAAGAGCAAGGACTTTGCGACACAATTCCGATTATCGCAACACTTGCACCACACGGTGTGTATGCGCAGTTCTGTCTAACTGCATCACAAATATTATTGATGCCCATAGAGCGTACCCGTTGTCACCCTGTGCGCGAGTTGCCTTGAAGGACGCTGAAAAGGCTGGCATTCAATGACGAAGAGTGTGATGGTTCAGTGTTCGGCACCTCAGTACGTCGCTAGCATTTATTCGCATTTATTCGCAATACTGTCGCTGAAGGCTTTCTCTACCCTCAGCATCTCATCTTATCCATTGGCACGACAGACACAAGGTGTAATGAAGCTAGGAGCTAAAATTGTTTGAATAGACGCGCTCTGAACCACGAATGTGAATAAAGACGCACACAGCATCTTCGGATTGTCTTAGCTGAAAAATAAGGCATGCAGAAAGTTACCCGACAATTTCAGAAAATGGACTATAGCACGGAGTGCATACGAGGGGCTTGTCTCGGGTGCGTGTTCACTCACTACTTGCTTTCGGAAAATGAGGTTCTCAGCTACAACCAAGACTTTCAAAGAAAAGCACGAATATGCAAAATATGCAGAAAAGGATACATTTTCCAAATTGCAAACAACAAAAAAGTGATTTTTTTTAACTTTTGCCGTACCCTGTGCCCTTAAAGGAGTACTGCCACGAATTTTCAAAATTTTCGTATTGTACCTCTAAATAAAAATACTGGTGTCGAGAAACCTCAAACGAGTATTGTGGTGCCTGGAAATGCATCGTACATATTTTAATTACCGCTACCTTAAAAAGACACATTCGGTTTTGATATCGAGGGGGCGGCTTCTCAGTGACGTTTCATAGCAGTGTGACGTCACGAGGATACAGAAATTCGCGACGCACTAGCGGCAAATCAGTCATCTGCTCGTGGTGCACGTAAGCAACGATGAGTAAATTGTCGTCCAGTAACAGTGATTTCTATGATTTAGGCTGCATGCAGGACGCAGAACTCGGTAACTTGAGGAAACTGTCTTGACTCGTCGGGATAATGTCCATTGCAGTGGGGCTGGCTTGCAGATGCTCAGCGACGAAAACTTCAAAGTCAAATAAAATATTTTTTACGTATTCTCCGACTCCGGTGTGTGGACAGCCTTGACGCTGCATACCGAGGACACGAAAAATGTCCCTTTTTAGATGTCTCAAAATCGTGTCAGTACTCCTTTAACGAGCACGACAAGACGAAAGAGCTATTTTGAGCAGTGTCGTGGTAAGTGGCTCACGCACAAGGACAGTCCCAACAAACAAGCATCACGTCTGTCCTCCGCACTTTCTGTCTGGTAGGTAAACCATTCTTGGCTTTCGGAGTTTCTCTGTTTCGTGTGTAAGTGGACTAAACAGAGCTACCAAAACGTTTCTTTCGCAAAGCTTTTCTGGGAGCGCGTGCGGTAGCTTCATGGAAAGAAGCGCAAGTACAGTGTGATCTCCTTGATGACATTGAGGTTGCAATCTTTGACAGTAGTTCGGAGCACGAGGTCAGCAAATATGTACTCAGCAGCACTCTTCTGGAAGGATCCTTACGATACAACGAAAAAAGCCATCTATGCTCACCCGTTTGGACTTCATGCAGCCGACTGCATCATGCACGTAAACTTGTGGCCACGCGTCGACGCCTCGGACACTTGCGAATTACTTGTCTTATGTTTTGTCGAGCTTTGTCATGCAGGAGCAGTCAACTCATAAACGGCTCTAGGCCACAACATTGTGAGAAGTGGCTAGTTACACGAGCCTACGATAAAAGTTGGGGCCGATAGCATCGTGGTCATGACATGAGCAAGTTGTAAGGACGCTCTAACTCCCAGTAATTATTAATTTTATCATTGTTGTAATTCGTCTGTACAGTGATCCAGTTGCAGAAACAGTGAAGGCATCGTTAAAAAGGGACCTTACACATGAAGCCACAACGGTCCTGCGTCGTCGCAGCAGAGCCTGGTACGTTTCGTGTGTAAGTGGACAAAACAGAGCTAACGAAAGCCAAGCATGATTTGCCTACCTAAAAAGAAGCACTGAGGACATACGTGAGGCTTGTCAGGGTTGCCTTTGCGCTAAAGCCAGCCCCGCTGGCACTTTTCTGATAGCTCTTTCGTCTTGTGCTCGCTGAGGCGCACCTTTGGCATCTTGAAGACATTGCAACCATCTTTCTGTGACTAACTTTGCCGTACTTTGCATGCAACTACTACAACCCACAACTGCACCCGCTTCCCCGATTGCCAGCTCAACTGGCTGTGACAACGTAATGAGTGCTACCTCATTGCCACCATTGGTGCAAGCTCCCTATGGAATGCTTCTGTGTCTTGCATGTATATCGGTGACTGAAAAACATTATGTAAACTATGCTCATCACACAAATTGGTTGCAGCACTGTGGAGGCTCCAGGGCGGCTTTGCCAGTAGGTAGGGCGGAAATTCCTGAAGATGTATTCATCCATGGCCCATCAGCTGCTTGTTGTTTTCATGGCATCTCTGCACACATGTTGGGTGAGTAAAGTAAGCTGGTAGTAGAACAAGGAAAACGAAAACATGGCAGCACCACTTGAAGCGCGTGCCTTTCACCTTGAATTTATCAAGTTGTCATCGTGCACTGTGTGGCCTGTAATTTTTAAAGTGGCAATTCTATTTGCTTTATATTTCAATCCTCATGCTTCGGCAGCAATGTATTTGTGACTATTTTACATTGTTTCCTCAATGTACTCTCAAGTTCTTGTGACAAGGCTTAACAAGTGAGAATAAACCAACAACTGATCTCAATAATGACAAAACACACCGGATGCTGTGTTCTCAGCGTAACGTGGTTCATAGCTATAGCTGACTTCACAGTTTATTTGTGGCTAATGGTTGTTGGCAAGCAGCAAGCGCGACTTGCAGGGCCTTAACTTTAAGAAGGGATGCCTTAAAGTGCCTTTTGGAAAATGGTAGTGTTTTGTTTCGCTGTAGAAATTCGGATATTATAATTTACAATTCTAAAGACCTCATCCACGACCTTGTGCAGGTTGATCTTAAGCAGAAAAATTAGGCAGATCTCACGTACCGTGGGAGTCGATGTTATGCGAAGCATGTGGCGGGTAGGTGACTGTGGCATAACTTTTTTTACTGAGCGACACGTTACAAAATGACGCTAAAGATTTGTATATATTTTATACGCACACATATGTTGAAGAACCGCATATGTGTTATATAACCAGTTGTTTACGGCTGGGTAACGCTGCCAATGGCAACGTGGGTATTACCAAAACCAGAAGCGGTAAGCTGATAAGTAGTGCTTATACGTGTCCCGAGAACGCACGCACGTTTCAGGAACCCGTGTGCATGTGTGCAAGAAGTTCTTGACAGTTCTTGAACAAGGGCATCATCACCATGACCAGTGAGCACGAGCAGCTGGTCATGATTTGTTATAGGATCCGGTCGTGATCGTGGTGACGAGGGGTCCATGTGTAGTGAAGTATGTGGTGTAGTAGAGCTGTTGGAATTCGTGGATGCCTCGGTCATTTCGTCGACAAATTATCTGTCGACAGAGCCGGCGACATGTCCGAACCTGAAGCCACGCTTCGTGTTGGTGAGGTATAGGCCGTCGAGGCTGGTAGGCCTGGATAGTGCTACGTAGACCAACTTCAGTGGATAGTGTTTGTCGTATTCGTAGACTACCTGGGCGTATGTGGCCTACGTAGCCTAGTCTACAAAGCCGCTGTCAATTAATCTGGCATAATCCTCGGTCAGCATGAGGCCATCGCCCAGCCTCCTAAGAAATGAAGAGGACACTGCGTCGTTCTGGTGGACGACGTGCACTTTACGGTGCGGTGATGTGGATATCATATGTACCTTTCGTTAATGTATTCCTCCTGGGTCGAGCAATGCTTCAATATAGCTTGCTGGATCATATGAATACAAACGTAAAGTTTATTAGACTGCTATAATAGCGGAGGTAACACTGAAACTACAGACGTTCATCTGATATGACGCCTGTATCGTAGGAGTACACATCGTAGGAGTATCATGTAGTGTTTATTGCTGTCTTGTAAAATTAGATAGCCAGCACCACAACCACAGGTGACATTGCACCGTTGGTACGCCTGCGTAGGCTGTTTTTCCAAACCAGTTTATAGACCTGGTGTGGCTCAGTGGTAGAATACCTGATTGCCACGCAGAATGCTTGGGTTCAATTCCTGCTGGGATCTTAATTTTTATTCTTTCCATTCGTTGAGTCAACGCTGCCGATGTTGGTTTTCCTTAACGCTCTAGCATTTAGGTTACCAATGTCTGTTCTCGCCGTTCCTGGGTAGATATAAACTGTCAATCACCTGTGGCGCATACCCGTACACCGCAGCCCATGGTAAACGGGTATGTGCCACACGCGTCTAGCGGAAAGGGTTTGACGACGTACGCGACAGGATTTTAACGTTATTCATGTCACGACCCGGCAATCATATTCGTCAAATCCTCTTACCCTCCCATGCAAATTTTGGTCTACACCAAGTTAAAGAGGCGATCACGAGAGCACCCAGACGTAGGCGGCTAGATAGATAGATAGATAGATAGATAGATAGATAGATAGATAGATAGATAGATAGATAGATAGATAGAAACGCTCAAAGTGCCAGAGGTTCGCTAAGAAATGCTTCGCATTTAAAATCAGAAGCGGCAGTGGTCTCCAGAACAGACAAAGAACCCTAAGCTCTCTGAGACACAAACAGAAAGGGCACTGTGGTGCATTGAAAACCTGCGCCAGCAGTGCGTTACCAGTGCACTATGCTGCTGTTTCATCAAGGAGAAAGAAGGTAACCACCCCCTGAGGAACTTCATGCTCTACAGTGTGAGTGCCTGGATGGTTTTGTTTTTGTCCTGTCACACGTGCTGGATAGTGGGTGAGATTCAGCCGGGGTGGCTAGAAGGAATAGGGTTGACAAGTGTGGTAAGCGCTCGTCTTCGTCCCTCTCTTGTCCAGTGCCAAATTTTGCGCTACGTGATCAGTTGTCGTAACTTCTCTAGCCAGGTAGTGTCGAATTCTGCACCAGTACTGTTAGTGGCCCCAAGTGGTGCAGCTGTTCAGAAGTTTCAAAATGGCTGTGGCTGCCGCCACAGATTACTGTAGCTTTGTCACCTCGGTAAATGTTCAGATGCCCCAGGAAAAATTCGCTATGTTACTTTCTTCTAGAGCTGCCAACATTTTGCATCATACTTGAGTTTTGTTCCGGGCGTGAGAGCACAAGTGAGCCTAGCATAGATTAAATACTTAATTTTACTCACGGCAGGCTCTGCGTGTATGCTTGGACTTGTTATCATAAGCACCTTGGTTGAGGCCGCACGTATGGTGAAAAATTGGGTATCGGTTGCATCATGGATGCTACATAATCTATTGATCGCATCCAGTGAATCAGATGCAGTGACATACTGGTCAGCCGGTCTCGTTACAGATAAAGGATGCTTAAATGGGCATTATTTGCAAAAAAACCATATCAGCACATTCACTAAATAAACCAAGTACAGCATGGACCACATATAACAAGTTGCCAGAGAGGCAAATATCTGCACTATAAGCGGTACTGCCCTGTAAACAAAATGACATTTGTGAAAGGCTGTACATCTGAAAAACATGACCAACAGCACCCACGTTATTCCGAACATCTATGCATGCAACTTGGGCGTAAATTTGCCAATGTTGAAAGCTTAACGTCTGCGGACCTGCAGTGTCGACATAGTGAACGCGGAAACAAGAAAACAAAAAGAAAGAGTGCTGTAGCGGAAAACCGCCAAGTGACTTTTCAGACCTCTCATTTATGCGGACTTCGCTGTGGTACGACACTGGCCAGAAACTATACGACGAACGGCTATTGAAATTCCGGGCGCGATGTCCAAAAAACAGTTGCAACCATGAACCACCGATCTAGTGTTGCACATGCACTCCCTAGTTTTCGGTGAAGATTTAAGTCACTCCTGAATGCAACAACTGCAAAACGTTTCATTGACTCGACACTAAACCGCAACCTTGATCGTCCGCAGACACTAACGACTAGGTAGCTATGCGTTAGGCCTAGCGTGCGGGAGTTTGCCCCAGACAACACGGATATCGGGCGTAGATGTTGCACTCCTGACCTAAACAGTGGGCAGCATGTGTGAAACGAAATTCCGGTCCGCGATCGGTAAAGTCACGCCAACTATCCTGAAAGTGTTTTCCAAGCTTGAGTACCCAGCGCCTCCCAGTAAAACGCCGCTCCAGCGGCCCAGTATCCAGCGCGACGCTGGGCCCATAATCCGGCATGGCACTGGACGCTGGTACCCAGTGGCGTGGGGTTTTGCATAGGGATGCGATCCTAACGCAGAGGTTAAGAGATTCACTCCCGGTGTTTGAAGCTAGGACGCGCCGCGGGTAATGCTTTCGCCCACTGGGCGGTTTCTAGAATTTGAGACTTTCCGGGCCCTGGGCCTACTGTCTTCTCGGCCGCCATTACCAGCTGGTAGCGACGTAGTGCCGTGAATACGCCGCAGATATGCAGCGCAGCGTCCCGACGTGTCGAGACCAGCTCCAGACTTATGGGTGAGGCGAAACGTAAAAGCAGCACCACTCGCTCATCCACGCATACGTGTATATCTAAGGCACCGCGGCGTAGTTCCTAGATCGTCGAACTCTCCGAGAGTGACACAACCGCCAATACGCAACCACGAACACAAGTGGGAAGACTGAACCAAGAGCGATGAGAACACCAGGTAGCACAAAAGGCGTAATTGGCGTTTTATAAACGTTTATCCGAGACAACAAAAAGCGTCTAGAAGACGCCACGGAATATAAGCTAAAGGTCTACAAAACATCGTATATCTTGTCTAATGTCCGGCTAGAATCCCTTTTTAAGACTATCTAGGAAACATTTTAGAAACGTCGCAAAAAATCCCATACTGTAAAAGGGATTGCTGGATACTGTAGGGTCTTGCGGCTGCAGCCAGCCCTGAACCCCTTAGAGATGAGGCCGAGACCCAAAGAGACACGTCTTTACTGGTCCAAGCCTCGGCCGCAACTGCCAGCTGCCAGCAGCTGCCGCGTGACACGAGCGCGCACGCGATCGTCGTCGTCTTCTACGCGCTCACAGCCGCCGAGCGCCCCCATACTGCCCCCTCCCCTCGGAAAGCTCGGAAAGAAGTGAGCGAACGCGAACTTCACAACGGTAGCCCGCGCAAGTGTCCTGACTATCCTTGGCCACGGCGGACTGCGCGTGGCACACACGACCACATGCCGGCGCTGTCCGCCCACAACTCTCTGTGGGACATGGGCTGCCGGACGCGGGAACTGCTGACCTACGCAGCGGAGGCAACTCTGCCGCAGCCCGAAGACGGAAGCGCACCGCACTCGCTCAGGTTGACGACCACGGTCGAGAGCATGACGAAATGCCGACGCTCCTGGTGCAGCACCGGTCCTAGCGAGTCATAAGCCGTTGTCGTCGTATGTCGTTGCCGTTGTTGCCCACCAGACCATTCATGTGCGGGCGGCGGCCACTCCTCCAGGTAGGAGTCATTGAACGCAGGGGACCTCGGCAGCCACGGAAGCGTGACGGCCTCAACGAAGCTCCGACTGCATATGCCTCCGGCGCTCACGTCTCCCTCGCAGACGTTGCGCTGCAGGTCCGACACGCTGGTGCAGTTGCTCACGTGGGCGGAAGGTTCCTCCTCGAACGGGTCCACCTGTCCTGCCACCCTCTCCAGGGATTCCTGCAGCTGCGTCACCTCTTCCAGCCTGGATTGTTTATCCGCTTGCTGCTGTCTTGCTTCAAGCTCCTTCATCAGCCGCTTGTTCTCGATCTCAGCCGAGGCCAGCACCTAGTTCAGCTTTGCAAGCTCTTCCTGCATGGTCTCTAGTTCAGCCTCACTCCTCTTTAGACCGTGTTTGAGGATTGTCTGAGAGTCCGACTCCAGGCTGAGCTGCTTCTCTAGCTCGGAGACCTTTGCCAACAAAGTCCTCTGGCCCTCCTCGAGCCCCTGGATCTGTTCCTGGTTCTTCTTGCACTCTGCCTCCTTATGGTTCAGTTTCACAATTAATGTCTGCGCTTGACTGGCCTCTCGGTCGCGGTCCTGTTGGGCCTGGGCGAGCTGCGCACGGAGAACAGCCGCTTGCATCCGCAGCTCGTCCAGCTGGGAGTCCTGGAGTGTGCGTTGCCGCTGGAGCTCTTCTTCATGGCTGCGCCGCATGTTTGCCAGTTGAGTGTCCCGCTCAGCAATTGCTCCTCGAACTTGGCACACTGCTGCTGCTGATCCTTGAGGCACTGCTGAGTATATGCAAGCAGCCTCTCCATGCGAGTGTACTCCAGCGAGTCCTCGGCCACCTTTCGGTCCATGTTGAAGATCTGAGCTTCAAGGGTCTGGATTTTGTGACTCCAGGATGTCTTGGCCTCGAAGAAATGTTGCCGCAACTCGTCCAGCTGCTGTTCGAGCTGTTTCTCCAGAGTACGGACTTTGTGCTTCAGGCCAGAAATGTGGCTGTCCTTTTCATTATTCATAGTGGTGGCCTTCGCTTTGTAGACGTCTAGCTCACGCTTGAGACCATCATGTGCATCTGTCAAGTTTGCCAACTCACGTTCCAGCTGGCTGATGCGGGTAGCATGCTGCGATGTGTCCTGCTTGATACGATCTACCTCCGCTTCAAGGGCAGCCTTGTCCCTGTCAAGGTCACGAGTGTGGACCACCTCGGTGCCGGACTCCGATTCGTCTGGTGTTAGTCTCGTGTCCCTGTGCTTCCGGTTCCTACTCTTATTTCTCGTCTTCTTCCTTTTCTTCACGGCCGCCAAATCGTCGTCATCCCGGGACTTTCTGACCTCTGCTTCAATGTCGTCGCAGTCACCGGCAGTGTCCCCAGAAATCGCGTCGTCCAACGTCGTGTTCGCCTCACCGTTCCTGGACGCTGCACCGTCGCTGGCGTACGATGCGTCGCCACCGCGTCGCTAGTCGTCCCTCGGTGCCGACCCGCCGCACGAGCCCGCACGAGCCTCGACGCCGACCTCGTCAGCGCACACATCGTCGCCGCCTTCGTCGGCGGCCCCAGGTACCACCTCACCGCACGAGCGCGTCACAGCCTCCATGGCCTGCACGGGCAGCGGGTAGCCGAGGTAAGCACCAAGGTGCTCCAGGGCGATGATGGCACGCCGCTGCTCGTCGGGGTTCATTCTCCCGGATAGGCAGGGGCGCATGAGGGTCCCGACCGGCTGATGTAGGAGGACCAGGTCGTAGACCCTGTAGGGGGCCATATCCACGAACGCCCGCTTCAGCGCCCATAGTTCCTCGAAGGCGATATCGCCGTGCAGGGAGCCGAAGTCAGGAGCTGTTGGGATCCGGCGTACGTTGATCGGGCAGAACATGTCGGGGCGGGGTCCTTCCCGTTGAGCGCCCGATGTCGGGTCTTGCGGCTGAAGCCAGCCCTGAACCCTTTAGAGATGAGGCGGAGACCCAACGAGACACGTCTTTACTGGTCCAAGCCTCGGCCGCAACTGCCAGTTGCCAGCAGCTGCCGCGTGACACGAGCGAACGCGCGATCGTCGACGTCTTCAACGCGCTCACAGCCGCCGAGCGCCCCCATAATACCTAAAATATCCTATTGTATTGTATTCGAAAAGACGTTTTCTAGACGTTTATAAGACGGTCATGCAGGATCTCTTTTCTATTTGCTGTTTTTTTTTTTGCTCATGCAATTAGGCCCCGTTTATAGGAACCCCTTTCTGTTACAGTAAATAATGTTACTTTATTCTGTTGTAGCGAAGCCTTGCAACTCTGTAATGGGTTGCGCTCTCCAGCGCCTTCTAGTGGGTCGCCCTCTCTGGCTTTTCCTGAAAGACGCCGCTGGCGCTGAGAGTCCGCGCTTTGCCTTGACTGTCGCCACTACGTATCGTCACTGAGTGCCGCCAAATAAACACTTTAACAAATCGTTGGGCAGCGCTGTGCTCCCATTCGGTGTCCCTGGAGCTTCGATTACGTTCCCTGCCGTCTAACATGCCTCAAAACGCCGTCCAGCAAACGCCTCGTCCTGCACCGACCACATGTCCCGGTGTCCCTCACATCCGTGATCCACCTATCGTCACTGGCGCCGATGGCGCCGACGTGGAGAACTGGCTCGCAATATAGGAGCGCGTGGGCGTACCCCATAAATGGGAAGAAGCAGGCAAGTTGAGCAACTTGGTATTCTACCTCGCGGGGGTGGCAAGCTTGTGGTACAACAATCACGCGTCCGATTTTTGCGACTTGGTCTGATTTTAAGACCGCCGTCATCAACGTTTTTGGTCGCCCTGCAGTTCTTAAGCTGCAAGCAGAACAGCGCTTAGGCGAACGAGCTCAGCAAGCCGGTGAATCATTCACATGCTTTATCGAAAACGTCCTCAATTTGTGTAAGAAAGCCAACGGCACCATGCCTGAGTCTGGCAAGATCCGGAACGTTCTGAAAGGCATTGACGACGATGCCTTCACCATGCTGCTCGCCAAAAACCCTTGCACAGTGGCCGAGGTCATAACGCTGTGCCAGAGCTACGAGGAGCTCCGCCGGCAGTGTTCAATGACCCGTCGCTCTCCATGACGCGACACAGGACTTGCTGGCTTGGCGGCCATATCTGACCAGGCCGTGTTGCTAGCAGAAATAAAGTCATTCGGGCGCAAGGAAACTGCACGCCACTTCTCTCTCTTGGCATTTTCCCACCCGCCGCACGTTCAACAGTCGTCGACCACCCTTCTTCCTCCCCTCCGCCGGGCGATTGAGCAGGAAATAGTCTATTGGTATCTGGTAAAAAACACCACATTTCCTACATTCATATAAATGCGCAATCAGTCAGAAACAAGGCAGATGAGATAGCGATACTGCTTGAATCATTTCAGTTCTCCTTTGACGTCATCATGGTTGCTGAAACCTGGTATCGCCATGAATCCGAAGTATACCTAGCTATGCCATGTATTTCTTGAACCGCAGTGATAAATTAAGTGCTGGTGTTATGCTCTTTGTCAAAGATGCGTTTGAGTGTGAAATACTGGAGGCTTTTTCTGTGGTTACTGACGATTACGAGACTATGACTGTAAAATGTTCTTCCGGTATTTTTCTGTGGTATACCGCCCCGCCCCCGCCCCCCCCCCCCAAATGTAACATGTGCAACTTTATTACGTTTCTAAATACTTTCCGGTCGTGGGTGAATGAAAATGGTCACAATCTTACTATCGGGGGTGACCTAAACATTCATATGCTAACTTCCAGCCCCCAACGTCTTGAACTTTGCACTATCATGGAAACAAACGCATTTAAAAATGTTTTAAAACACCCCACTCGATTTAATGCCCAATTCTGCACACTTACCGACGTCATTATAACAAATAGCGCAAGTGCACCTATTTGCTCAGATGTCCTTAAGACACATATTAGCGACCATTTACCTGTTTATTCAATTTTAAGGCAAAAGAAACTTAAAATTAGGGATGCAAGGCCACTGCCAACACCATTCCGGTACATGTGTCTTAGCACAATTGATATGTTCGCTACATATATATACAAGATAAAATGGGACGCTGTTTTCCCTGAAACTGATGCAGACTCGGCGTATAATGTTTTCAATGAAAGTTTTAGTAAAGCCTACAACACGGGCTTTCCGCTCAAAACAAAACGCAGACCACGCAAGGCCTTCAAGCTATAAAAGTAAAAAATGCACTTCACCAGAAATTTCTAAAATCTAGAGAAAAAGAAGATTTCAAGATATTTAGAAAACATAGAAATACTACAAACTCTTTATTAAGAAAAAACAAACTTGAATATTTCAGCAACCTTTTCAGCCCTCAAAAAAAAAAAAAAAAAAACGCCAGGCCTGCGCTGAAATCGCAGCACAGTAACAGCGAAAGCTGGAAGAACGGTGTTTCTAGAGCCCGTTAAGCTCTCTTGGGGCTACAATACAAGTACACTAGAAAGGTACCCACTACGCCATAAATCACAATTTTTGTGATGTTGGGAAGCACCTACTAAGCCATTATTCGTCATTCTGCGGAGAAGCGAGGCACCAGCTACACGTCGGTAAGGCATTATGTGCACTTTGTTGACGCGACGACTGATGACGATGAAGAATTATGGCTCAGCCCTTTGTAATGGGTTGGAATCTTTAAACGGCCCACCAGTTATGTAACTTGCATTGGGTGACGCCCGGTCGCTATTTCCCTCTCCCGTCATGCTGTATAACATACGTTGACGTGGGAGAGCGCTCGCGGGGCCCGGCGATGTTCCCGCGAGCGTCTATACGCGAGTGCACGGATGGATGTATTTTTCATCGAGATTTAACGATTCTGGCGGGCCTCAGCGATGTCGAAAAATACCTGCTGCGTTGTCGGCTGCTCAAACACACACAAAAAAATGGCCAGGAACGCACATCTACAGGTTTCCGGTGCTATTTCATGAGCGAAAGCGACGGCGGCGGTAGATTGCGGCTGTACGACGTAGAAGCTAAGCAATCGCGCTTTGTTTACGGCAGTGTTAGAACGATTACCGTGTTTTTATTTCTTCTTTTTTGTCGCTACGTTTTCAGCGAACGCTACTACGTTTACACTTGGTCGCCTCGCCTGCACTGTAGACACTACAATTCACATGAGGTTGTTATTACTGATAAGATGCGATACCTTAGCTTACTTGAAAAACGAATGGCGCGAAGCGCAATACGAGAGAATGTAGGGCAGGTGACGGCTCCTTTAAAAAAGCGCCGTGGAATCACACGTGTGCTGTACGAAATCGGCTGCATTCTACCTGCTGATGGCACTGGAATGCGATCATCGGTGCAGAATGTTCGCTGTGCGCTTCTGCACCGATGATGACAAGCTTATCGTTTATTTTTTCACAAGTTTATCGCGCTGGTTTCAAAGTTTTACCAACGCTGACCCTTCACGTGGCCGACCATGTGAAATCTATACGCCGGTGCGACAGCGCTCCCTCAAAATCTACTATATCAGCACATGGCACGTAAACGAAGCTACTGTGTCGAGAAAAAACATTGGTTCACGCGTCAACGCATGCAGGCGTTAGTGATCGGGACGTTATAAAGAAAGCGGTGTACTTACGATGAGCTCCACTTCGTAGGATGGTGATTCCACGTAAGATCGAACAAACGATGGCTGGTCGACCTCTCAAATTTATTTCAAAATTTTATATATTATTGCCTGATGAGTGGAAAGAAGAGATCCGCAATTTGTTTTGCCGCCAAAAATTTTTTCGAACCACAGGAAATCAATAATGACGAAGAGGTGGAGTGGAGCGCTCATCCGCTCTGCTGTTTTGGCCAACTTTCGTTATGAATTGCACAAAATATATTAA
This sequence comes from Rhipicephalus sanguineus, assembly GCF_013339695.2. Classification (NCBI taxonomy): domain Eukaryota; kingdom Metazoa; phylum Arthropoda; class Arachnida; order Ixodida; family Ixodidae; genus Rhipicephalus; species Rhipicephalus sanguineus. Next base: position 195,233,518 of record NC_051180.1, read on the forward strand.
AGTTAGGTAGCTGAAATTTATTTACCTAAATATATGCATGTTTTTGCTTCTGCTCAGGTATTTTTAGTTTTTATGTGTAGTGTAGATGCTTTTATAAAAACCTCAAAAATGGTCCAATCGGCAAAATTTTCTTTACTTTGAAGGTCTTTATCTCAAAAAAGCCTTGTAGGAGAGGTACGAAAATTTCGCATTACGTTCTTCGTATGCCTATCTACCAAACTACCAAATCTTGTATTTATATAACTTTTCAGTAAAGAGATATGATCGGGCTAAGTTCAAGAAAACACCGAACAATGAAAACTTCTCACGACAATTAAAAAAAAACCCCATTTTTCAAATTTCTTAAACTTTGTCCACTTATTCTCCTCCACATCAGCTTTCACAATCATTAAAAACATGTTGCATAATATCGTTGCACTAATAGTTACGGCCCCTCCAATGAGACCCTTAAACAAGGATGGGCAATTCCGACTTCTCGCCCAGCAAGTGTATAAAATGCAGGCAGGATTGAATTTCTTTTTATTAAAAGGTCAGCAGGTACCTAAAAAGGTGTCGCCGGCACTGAAGACGTTAATTTTGAAATTATTTGGTCACTGCAGCGGCCACGAGCGCGGAGCTACCGAGTAGGCGCGCGCGCACCCGAGATGCTCGTTGTAAGAGACGGCGCAGTGAGAGCTCGTTCTCGCGTCCTCAGACCGATTGAGTTCGAAACAGCGACACCTCTCGGGTGACTTGAACGCACGTGCACCGGTAGTCGCAGTGATCTGGTTAATTGCGTCGATTTCTTTTTCAGGGGGCATAAGAATGTCATCGTTAAACTGTGCGTTCCGTGAAGATCTTTCATTGCAGTGGTAGCAAAAGTACGCGTAGCACAAGTAGTCCGTCTCACTGACAGTCACTGATCTTTCGGGCGTTAAACGTTCCTTCAAAGCATTTATGTCTAGGTCGGTAACTCTGCGAAATTTTGGCTTCTTTGCAATAATTAAAGGAGTACTGACACGATTTTGAGACATCGCAAAAGGGACATTTTTTGCTTCGTTGGTATGCAGTGTCCACGCTGTCCACACACTGGAGTCGGAGAACACGTATAAAATATTTTAATTTGACTTTGAAGTTTTCGTCGCTGAGCATTTGCAAGCCAGGCACACTGCAAGGACATTATCCCGACAAGTCAAAACAGTTCCTCCGAGTTCGCGAGTTCTGCGTCCTGCATGCAGCCTAAATCGTAGAAATCACTGTCAGGGTCACTGGACGACAATTCATTCATCGTTGTCTATTGCACCACGAGCAGATGACGGATTTCCCGCTAGTACGTCGCGAATTCCTGTATCTCCGTGACGTCACACTGCTATGAAAGGACACTGAGAAGCCACCGCCTGGATATCGAAACCGAAAGTGTCTTTTTAAGGTGGCGCTAATTAAAATATATAGGATGCATTCCCAGGCACCACAATAGTCGTTTTACGTTTCTCGACACCAGTATTTTTATTTATAGCAACAATCCGAAATTTTTTAAAATTCGTGTCAGTACTCCTTTAAGCTTCTTGTGCTTCGAAAGGTAGTCTCCACAATAGACTCATTCAGAGCTATACTTTCTCGTCATGAGACGCACAGGAGGAGTAGAGTAAGAGCAAAGCACAAGAACTATCCGCGCCGAATGAAGTGTGAACAGCGCCCCGAACGCGTGGCCAGTTCACGCCGTCTGCTGCCGACATCTAATATAGACAAGCGCATCCGGTTACCGATAGTTTTGCTTTTCTTTCCTTTGACAATCCATATTTTGCTTTGCCACTGGAGCGCCACGTTCATGCTTTCCACTGATCGCAACTGGCGCAGCGCAGTTTCTGTGGCAGCAGCGTGCGTGAAGCGAGCGCTCATAGCTCCCTTATAGAGTTTTCATCTTGCTTCCATCTCCGCCGTGTTATCAGCGCCTAGCTGAGATGCGAACAGAGGGCGGATAGAATAGCGAAGCTCCAGTGCACGTGCGTTCAAGTCACCCGAGAGGTGTTGCTGTTTCGAACTCAATCGGTCTGAGGACGCGAGAACGAGCTCTCACTGCGCCGTCTCTTACAACGAGCATCTCGGGTGCGCGCGCGCCTACTCGGTAGCTCCGCGCTCGTGGCCGCTGCAGTGACCAAATAATTTCAAAATTAACGTCTTCAGTGCCGGCGACACCTTTTTAGGTACCTGCTGACCTTTTAATAAAAAGAAATTCAATCCTGCCTGCATTTTATACACTTGCTGGGCAAGAAGACGGAATTGCCCATCCTTGTTTAAGGGTCTCATTGGAGGGGCCGTAACTATTAGTGCAACGACATTATGCAACATGTTTTTAATGATTGTGAAAGCTGATGTGGAGGAGAATAAGTGGACAAAGTTTAAGAAATTTAAAAAATGGGGTTTTTTTTTAATTGTCGTCAGAAGTTTTCATTGTTCGGTGTTTTCTTGAACTTAGCCCGATCATATCTCTTTACTGAAAAGTTATATAAATACAAGATTTGGCAGTTTGGTAGATACGCATGCGAAGAACGTAATGCGAAATTTTTGTACCTCTGCTACAAGGCTTTTTTGAGATAAAGACCTTCAAAGTAAAGAAAATTTTGCCGATTGGGCCATTTTTGACGTTTTTTATAAAACCATCTACACAGCACATAAAAACTAAAAATACCTGAGCAGAAGCAAAAACATGCATATATTTAGGTAAATAAATTTCAGCTACCTAACTTTAATATATTTTGTGCAATTCATAACGAAAGTTGGCCAAAACAGCAGAGCGGATGAGCGCTCCACTCCACCTCTTCGTCATTATTGATTTCCTGTGGTTCGAAAAAATTTTTGGCGGCAAAACAAATTGCGGATCTCTTCTTTCCACTCATCAGGCAATAATATATAAAATTTTGAAATAAATTTGAGAGGTCGACCAGCCATCGTTTGTTCGATCTTACGTGGAATTACCCAGGAGAAGCTTGTTGTCGATTGTCTGTGACAAACACTTGTCGCGTATGGGGACCTTGGTGTCCCACACAGCTGTGACATCGGACACATGTCCACTATTATGAAGTGCGGCTCCTTTGCGCACACTGTTGCCGCAAAAGTAATTATCTGGGACGCGCACAACCGGCGAATCGCACGCGCGCAAATGAGGCGTCTGCTACGCGACCCGCGAGCGGTTCCAACGGCCGCCGCTACGCGGCTTTCAGTCGCGCCCCTATAGGCGCTGCGCATCGCGGATACCACCGTGGCGGACGTATTTTTTTAAGGCGAAAGCCTTAAATGCCTCATCAAATGCGAAATTTGACTGTCGGCGTCCCGCGTCTACGGCGTCAGCGTACCACCACGTCGGGGACGAGGGATGCAAAAAATCATCGTCACGTCATGACGTCACCATATGACGTCATCATGGCTTCGCAAATGTTGGCGTGACGTCATATGATGGCGTTATCACATGACATCGTAGCTTGGTCAAAAGTGGGCAGATCACGGAGGCAGTGCAAAACCAGGTGAGGTGCCTCTGACCTTGGAGGCAATATAAAACCGCGCTAGGTGCGCAAAAAACTGAGAAGATGGCTTTCGCTTTCGAGCCGTCTTAAGCGAGCGCATAAGGGAGCCTGTGAGTTTTTATTTCATTAACTGGTTTTCCATGACGTACTCATTGTACAACTTGACTTTGTTTCTTGCATTTTTTTACTGACATAGCGTGTCTACTGTACACCATGCTTCCCTGTCTTCTTGTTGTTTTCATGCGTCTTCTTTGTATAGACGCTTCGCGAGAACTGTTTGTATGCGCGTTCTTATATGAGCCTTCAGGGTTTACATTATTAGTAGATAAATAAATTATGTTTGCGCAAAGCAATAAAATACTGAATGTGTGTGTGTGTGTGTGTGTGTGTGTGTGTGTGTGTGTGTGTGTGTGTGTGTGTGTGTGTGTGTGTGTGTGTGTGTGGCCATTTATTTGTGCACATTAATGCTGCGCTGACAGAAGCAATTACCCAAATAAAACATAAATTACACAAAAAACACAACTGCCACTAGTCGCTTTACAGTGATCGTAAATGATTAAACAACAGGAACTGCGTAATTAAGACAGGACGAAAACGTAACCTTGAAACACAGAAACAGGGAAGGATAAAAAACATTTAACTGCACACACATACATGGGCATCAGACCAGCACAGAAGGCGTACTTGAAACACGAAAAGGAATATAAAAAACAAGAACTCGCCGTGGTTTTAGTTATGATGCTTGACTGGTGACCCGAAGGTTGCGGGATCGAATCCCGGCCGCAGCTGCCCCATTTCGATGGAGGTTAAATGACAGAGGCCCGCGTACATAGATTTAGGTCTACGTTAAAGAACAACAGATGGTCAAAATTTCGGGAGCCTTCCAATATATACGGCGCCTCTCATAATCATATCGGGGTTCTTGGGACGTAAGTTCTCACAAATAATTATTATTAGGAAAAAAGAAGGAGCTGATCTGCAGACAAACACGCATATTATATTCCATAATACATTTCAAATCACAAAAATAGCGAAAGCAAAAATCAAAGGCAGATACAGGACCAACCAAGTGCAGTAAAGAATGTTTGCGAAGAAAAATGCAGGATTCATGCACACGTGAACCAAAGCATTTTAAGCATGTAGCTGATATCAGTGAGTCCATTTATTACGCAAGGTTAACACCAGCAGAAGTTATCCTTGCATGTGCATTCGAAATACCGGCCGGAAACTTACGCTGCAAGTGCATAATGTGTGCTTCGGATGCCGCTTGTCACGTTTGATTTTTACTGTCCGAAGAAACCTCGTAACTTCTAAAACGATACAGCTTCCAGCGTTCCTGAATGATTGGTGCACTGCGGTACGCAACACCCGGCCATGGTGACGGTAGCGAGCGCATAAAACTGGAGGGAAACGAGCACCGACCTAAAAACAGCACGCGCGCCACGCACGAGGATTCAAAATGGCGGCCACGCTGCCGCCAAGACCGAGGAGGCGGCACCTGCCCTTTCAAAAGCTGACACCACTCTAAGCGGGGGCGCGCGCATCGAGGCACTCTACTAAGGTCCATCGCGCGTCGGCGGTTCCTGCGCTTGCAGCTACGTAGCACGGCGCTTTCTGTTCTTCATTCCTTTTAACAGACTCGTCAAAACACTCGATCAGAAGAAGGAAATATTAGCGCCAAATTATTGCCCGCAGAGAATCCTGAACTGGTTGGGCACTACAAAACGACGAAGCCTTTCACATGTACCTCACGTCGTCTGCTAGTTTTCGCGACTCTGTGCTTCACCGCGAAAGCGAAGTAGAAAAATTGCAATCGATATACTACGACACAACCAACTTGCCAGTTGAAAACAATCAGCTAAGGTTGACACGTTAGACGCAAGAAATCGTGTCGTAAGGATGGCTCACGGCAATTTCGATCGTGATCAAGTCCGACTCGAATTCTTCGCTGCTACACGTGAAAATTCGCTGGCGATTTTACTCGCAGCAGGGTGCTTTGAAGGGCCAGTTGGTACATCTTATTCCGTTGAAAACAGCGCGAAGATGGGACGAAGGCTAAGGAACAGCGCTTGTGTTCCTTAGCCTTCATCCCATTTTCGCGCTGTTTTCAACGCAGCGATTTTACTCGAAATCGATCCAGTCAACAGCAATTCGCTCCTCTCAGTCGTGGTCATATTTTATTATATTAGCGGCGCATCACACTCGGTATTATGCACCATCATGGACTTGCAGAGTGTATCATGCGCCGTCAGATCGGTGGCTACGATAATTCTCGCGAGCAGATATTTGACCCGGAGCGAGTCGACAGTAGTCGCAAATTCCCGTGTAACGCTGGTATTACGCAAATACACCAATATTTCTTGCAAACATTACCACACTAGCTTTTGAACGTTGTTCGCTTTCACAAAGAGGATGAATTTTGCTCACGCAGTGCTGCAGATATCAGCATAGGCCCTATACTTTCGAATCGGTTGTTTCGATGTTTCTGTAGTTCAGCGGTGCCTACTGCATTGTTGTACTACATGAGTAAGTCTGTAGTTAACAGAGCATCGTTTATACGCAAATGTAGGGTGGGGTGGGGTCAGTTTCACTGTTCTGCGTTTTCCAGCACGGCATCCTTATTTTCTAGACCACATGCGATGAACACAAGCCAGTCCTAATAGGATTCACTACTCATGCATTTTATTTGAAAGGCACTGCTCACTTCAGAAAAAAACATTACGAATGTGTCTGAAGCTTGAATTTCATTTTAACAGAAGGAAAGATAAGTGCAAAGAAACCGAACAGTGGTCATAGTCAAGATTGACGTCTCAATTAGATAATTTCATTAGTCTAGCACTGTGATCGGCTGAAATATTGCTTGAAAAAATCAAGTGCAAGGCACCTTTGTGAATATGGGCTGTTGTTTTTAACCGCAATGGACTAACAGTTTAAGGTAGGTTGAGACTTCCTTTCGTAAAAAAATTCAATTTCGGAATTTTAAAATTACCTGTTACAGCATTTCTTTATATTTCAGAAATAAATATATGACATGTCGGCACTCACCGTTTCAAAAATAATTTTAGGTCCTTTTTCTTTGACACATTGACAGGTAATTCGCGCGTACCCCTACGTTATTTCTGCGTTTTTCTCAAAAGAACATTTTTGTAATTTCTGTACCTTTTTCTCGAGAACTAGTGAGCTTAGAAAACAAAAATTTCCACGTCTTAACTAATGGCATTTACATAACTGGCACCAAAACCAGTAGCCTATGCGCATTTGTATTTTTTAGTATAAAAATCAGTCCATAAGTTGCAAATTCGATAAATAAACAAACGTAAAAAGACATAACATATCAAGTTTTTTGTATAAAAGTCAGTCATAAGTGTCAATTTTTATAAATAAAGAAACGTAAAAAGACATAACATATCTATTTTTTGTTGTACGCTCACAATTTTAGTTCCACTTCTGTAAAGCGTTAGCAGCTACCTTTATACAAAATGGCAATGCTCTGCAGATGGTAGCTTTTATTTAAAAATTACATTAGTGAAAAAAAACACAAATAAAAACTACTAAACAATTTCAAACTATCTTTGAGTTTTATGCAACCTGCGTCTACCTTAAAATACCTCACCAATTTTAGTCATAGCTTTCATTACCACTGCTGTACAGCCAAACATGGAAACTCACTTTCAAAGTTTGACCCCACTTTAATGATTGAGAATATAATCTGAGCTTCACTATGAAAAATCCCACTGTTCCACAACTTAACCACCAACTTATCAAACATAAGTAATGTTCAAAACACATAACACACACATAAATGTAAACAAATGCTCGACAGAAGAAACACAATACAAATAGTCATAATACCAGTTCCTAAATGAGTAAAACACAATGAAAAATGTTTAGCGGGCAGGGAAATACACAACTGCTTAATACAAAAATATTAGTGAGAAACCACATATGTACTTCAACAGAAAATGCGATAGCACGTTTTCTGCCTGCCCTGGTGCTTTTCTCGCTGCGTCATTACTCTTTGCAGTTCTCATTTACACGTGCGTACACAAAGAACAGCGCAAACACGATAAAAACAGATGAATTCGGACACGAGGCACGGATCAGTTATAAAGCTACGGAGTAAGACTGCCAAACCGGCGCGCGGGCTACACGGATGGATGGATGCTATGAGCGTCCCCCTTTATAACGGGGCAGTGACATATCTGCTACCAGGCTCGACGAAAAAAAAAAAAAAGAAAAACCTTCCGTGTTTCATGTTGGCCTAATACCGTATCTACATTGAATAAATCTATGTTATTATACCAAAAAATATAAATTCACGGTCCATCTCTCTGCCTCTTACGGCAGAATTACCTTATTTTTCCCCATTATTTATTTTTGTACTTTTTCTCTACTTTTCTGCCACCATCATTCTAAACGTCTCTTACTTATTTCTATCGCGGACGTGTTCAGATTTCCATTGTTGTCCCTAAAATCCAAGGCTTCCTGTAGACGCGTGCCCACACGTATACCTGGGTGAATATCGCCACATTCACTCAGTACATGTTCCATCGTTTCCTTAGTTCCCCCGCAGCATGTACATTGTTCTTCTTCGTTACTGAATCTCGCTTTATAACTACGCGTTCTAAGGCAACCCGACCTTGCTTCAAACAATAAAGCGCTTCCCGTTGAATTATCATAAAACATTTCCCTCCTTATTTCGTTTGTTCCCTTACGGTAGTTACTCAGAGCCGGCTTCTTTTCCACCGCCGTCATCCAATAAGTCCTCTCCGTCTCTCTGACCTTCCGCTTAATGCTCCTTGTTGTCATATCGCCCGCACTGCTAGCCGTATATTTACTGGTGAGCCTCCTAGTTCTTTTTCTCCACTGCGTGTCAACGCTTTTTCTATACAAATGCCTGAAAACCTTCTCTGCCCATCTACTCTTCTTCATTTTCCTCAGCCTCTCTTCGAATCTCATTTTGCTCTGAGCTTCCCACACTTCAAAGCCTGTCCATCCCATTTGTCGTCTCATTTGTCGTCTTCCCGTGAGCGGCCAACTCGAGGCGGCCCACCGTCATTTGATTTACATCCATTCCTGATTGTACCTTTGACTTCATGCACTGAGTTCCCAAATGTAAGCCCCGGGACGATCACACCCTTCCACAGCCCTCGAAGCACCTCGTACCTATTGTATCCCCATAAAGCTCTGTGCTTCATAATTGCAGCATTCCTCTTTCCCTTTGCTACCGATGCTTTCTCTTGTACCTCCATATATCTATCCCCCTCATTTACCCATACTCCGAGGTACTTGTACTCGCTTACCCTCGGTATTTTTTGGCCCTGTATTATGACCGCATGGTCTTCGTGATCATTGAATACAATCAATCCACATTTTGTTGCACTAAATCCTAGTCCTAGAGCCTCACATTCCCTTCCCCATATATCTGCCAGTCGCTGTATATCATCTTGACTGTCCGCAAATTAGACAATATCGTCAGCATAAAATAGACCTGGAAGCTTCTGCTCAACCATCGTGCCGACCTGTTTGTGTGACAAATTAAATCCAATGTTGCTACCTTCTAGCGCTTTTTCCATCCTCACCATGTACAGCATGAATAACAGCGGGGACAAAGGACATCCCTGTCTCAGCCCCTTGCTAATTTCAACGCTGTCCTTGCTACTTACACCTTTGCGACAATCGTCGCCGCCTGCCGGCGAAAGTTGGAAGGCATCACCGGCCCTGCCACCTCCTCCCATAGGAAACCCCCTCCGCTCAGCACACTAGTCAGTATATTGTAGGCACTATAGTGGTGCCAAGAAAAGTTGTCGCCGAGTATAGCTCACCGTTTTTCAGACCACGTGGCGTACGAACCTTCAACGTTCAAAATTCGCGCGATGACGCTTGCCGCAATCGCGCGGATTGGTAAAACCAGTATACATAAAAAAAGCATGACGACGATATACAACCAGCGAGCGCGAACCTCAGTTGCCGAGTGGTAACCGCAACGCATGCGACGAGCGGCCGGTTGCGCTGCTCGACTGTGAGTCAGCAGTTCTGTTGCATTAAAAGGTTGCACACATACAAGGCGCTTGGCTGTGCTTGATAAACACGAACTCTCGAAAAAGCGTGCTGCCCTTCTTCCCATCCCCTGCCTCTTCAATATAATATTTCGTCCGATGATATTGTTGGCTCCGACGGGTTTCTTAAAAGAAAGCAAGGACGCCTCCTTTAGCGCTGCTGTTTTTGTAATGTGAAAAAAAAAAAAACTAACTTCCAGCAAATAATGCAAGCTTGGGAGGCGGTGATGACGATCGCGGGTTTCCGAATGTGCAGAGTCTTGACGTCCCTAATTTTTGTTGGCCTCGATTTATAAATCGATAATTTGCGCCATTATATGAAGACGCCTGGCTGTGTTACGTTCGCTGCCACAGACATTTTTTTTAAAGCTCAATAAGCAGCAGAAGTAAAGGAAGAATACCTTTGCAAGCAGAATATTGTTCAATGATCTTCTTAAAAAGAATGGTTTTAATAAAGTCGTTTTAGTTTCAACAGCGCGCTTTTTGTTTCTGAATAACATAACTACACTTCGGAAAGTGCATTGAATTACGTATGACATGCTACACAGGCCGCGTTTTCCTCTCTGCTAAGTGTTGGTGAAACTGTAATGAAACAGATTAGATTCATATAAAATGTCGAGAAACCCGCCTTCTTGTTTGACTGCCTATGCTGGTCTGCAGAATTGTAGGAGGTCGCGGCTTGAAACCCGGCTCTTGCGGCCAGCTTTTTTCGGGACAGAACATCGCGTTTCTATTTTTACATGGTAAAGTTCGCTAAAAGGCCCCTCGTCGGGACCCGTTTAGTATATTGATTACGAGCTGAAATATTTCATTTATGTGAGCAAGGGACCTCGAAAAGCCGTTTTATTTTTATTCTCTGCCTCGTGTGTTTGTTTACCGTAAGACAACTAAGCACCTCAGCAGGCGATGTTTGGGGCAAGCTGAGCAACCTTTCACGAATGTCTTTTTTAGATGCGAAGCAGCTCTTTGACTAGCCTGTGTAACGCTGTCCCTCCGTGCGTCCGTACGAACGCGCCCAACGCGCTCCCCTCGCCGCAGGTGTTGGAGCGGTGCCAACTAGGTCACCACGCCGCTGCGCGTTGACGTCACGCTCCCCTCGCAGTGCGCGTTGATGTCATCCTCTCCCTCGCCTGCCGCGCGCTCGCCGCAGCGCCCGCAGCTGCCGCCTTGTCCGTTCGCCCGCAACACCTGCCGCTACCGCCGCTCGCCCCGCTACCGCGACCGCCGCTCACTACACCGCCGACTCGTCGGTTCACGCGCAATAAACCTGACGCTGTACCTCGCTCCCAACCTGCCGGAGGAACAGGTTCAGCGCCTGGACGAGACGCTGGCTGATTGCGGCGAGGCGTGTCGGCGCGCGCCTCTTATAGTCGCAGGAGACTTCAACGTTGACGTCAGCGGAGGAGGAGGAGAATGGCTCGTCGATTACATGCGTGACGTGCATTCGCTGAAGTGTGTGTCGGCGGAACGGAAACTACCCACCACGATAACGGGAACGTGCATCGATCTGGTCTTTGCCAACTTCGACGTCGAATGTCTGCAGGAACCTTTCAGCGTGCACTTCATCGATCACAAGGCCGTGGTAGTCAAGGCGAAACGCGCGCCAGCTCCGGTCCAGCGCTCGTGTCCACTCTGAAGAAACGACAAGACCTACGCCAGCCATCGCTTCAAACGAATCTTCCAGCGCTCACCGCAGCACCGGCGTTAGCTCCGTTCAACCCGTGACGCCACCCGTGCGCAACGCAGCTGCTTCGCATCCCATCAGGGTTCCCTTTGGGAAGATGGTGTTAATTTTTTTTTGGTCAATATGTTCGCTGTTCACTATTGCAAGAGTAGGAAGGCATTGAACTGCCCTGTTACCGTGCCGCCAGAAGGTAAACATTGCTCTCAACGCAGGCCTTGTCCGCCGCGGTGGAGCAGTGATTATGGTGCTCGGCTGCTGACCCGAAGGTCGCGGGTTTGATCCCGGCCGCAGCCGTCGCATTTCGACGGAGGCGAAATGCTAGAGGCCCGTGTACTGTGCGATATCAGTGCACGTGAAAGAACACTAGATGATCGAAATTTCCGGAGCCCTCCACTACGGCGTCTCTCATAATCATATCGGGGTTTTGGGACGTTAAACCCCAGATATTATTATTAACGCTGGCCTTACCTTTGCCAAGGCGATGCAGGGAAAGAACTCTGCAAGCGGAGTTCTTTCCCTGCATTCCCTTACGTATTGTAGGCAATGTGCCCTGTTTTGCTTACATGATGAGCCCCACCTTCTTTCTGTTTTTCTTCGCGGCGCCTTTAGAGTGACCGCACTGAGCGTCTCGCAGAGGGAGGTTAGCTGAAGCCACCTGCTGTAATCAATGACGCTAAAAGCAGCGTGCTGTAGTGCGCGACTCACATCTCGCAGGAAGTGTGGCCCCCTCTGAGATGCACAGACTACCTTTTATTAGATGCGAAGTATCTTATAGCGGAGTTCAATCCGGTGGTGGTGGTGGTGTGCGGCGTGACCGCCCTTACTGCGCATGAGCATACCCTCTCCACTCGCCCTCTCCCCTTCCCCTCCCTCTCTCCACTTCACCTCTCCCCCCCTTTCCACTCTTCCTCTGTAACGCGGGCTAGACATGCCGAAATCCTCTCCTGCGCAACGCCGCGATGAGCACCAGCGCATGTGCGTCCCCTCCCCCTCCCCTCCACTCCTACGCTGCCCCCCTTTCTCTCCTCTCCTACGCTGCCCCCCTCTCGCATGCCTGCCGACTGCGTTCCCCGCTCGCCCTGTGAGAATTAACGGCCAGGCTAAGGGAAGACAAGACGCGCGTAGCGTTCCTCTTCGCGTTCACCGACGCGGTCGGTAGCATGCCCAAAGAACGCCAACGGAACGCGATCGTGCAACTCCTTGTCGTGCAAATGCTCCGGCTTCGCATCGCCGCATGGTCCCCTTTAGCGGGAAATGGTGTAATTTTTATTTTCATACTTCGTAGACACGATGTTCACCTACTAATCTACTGACCTAATTGGTCAGAAATCTTAGATGATGAAATTTTTCGGTTTCTTCGCATGCCTCATTGTCATCGTCTCAATCATTCAGTAATGTCAATAAACACATCGCACCGTCAGAGAATGCTAAGTAACTATCATTCATCAAGGAGAGAGCGCTGTATGGCTCGGGCTTTAAAAAATCCGGCGTTCGGCGGCGCGAATACCATTGGTACTAAAACTCGAGTGAGCCCATACCGCAGGCTGTGCAACAACGGGTGAGGTTGAAAATGTTTCAGGGTGAGGGTGGGACGAACAATGCAATTGAGTAATAACGTTAAAGTGGTTTAATTAATGAATATCTCTCCAGAGCAGGCTACTGTGGTCTCCTTAGCGTGAGCTAAAGGGGTTAAATTTTATTCCAGCGCCGCCGAGATAATGTTACTGTATATACCCGCCGTGGGAGCGATTGGCAGATAGTGTGGCACTGCTAAGCGTGAGGTCACGGGTTCGATTCCCTGCCATGGCGGCCGTTTCCAGTGGGGACGAAATGCAAGAACATCCGCTCACTTAGATCTAGGTGCACGTTCAAGAACCCCGGGTGTGTAAACCTATTACAGAATTCCCCACTACGACTTGCCCCATAATGACACTGTGGTTACGACAAGGAAAATCCCTTAAATTATTATTATTTACGTAGGACGTTAGGGGACAACAGAAATAATACGTGAAAAACACGACTAGACGCTTAAAACGAGTGCGGTTTAAACCAATGCACTCCGGAGAAAACATTCAACCAGGTTATATATAAAGGCTTCGAGCTTTCATTTTTTAAATTCAATTTACATAAACCAACACTCTAGCAGTATCAAGTGTTTAATAATAATAATAATAATAATAATAATAATAATAATAATAATAATAATAATAATAATAATAATAATAATAATAATAATAATAATAATAATAATAATCAATCAATCAATCAATCAATCAATCAATCATTTATTTAACGTGCCCAGGAACAACCGTAAGGTCTTTGTGCTGGCGCACGCAAAAAAAACAATAAAAATAAACAATACAATACAGACAGTTTTCAGGAATAAAAAGAGCAAAAACACGTAGACAAAGAGAAATGAACACAAAAGGGGAGGAGTAAAATAAGACAACACGAGAAATATTGACGCGAAATAAAAACTTAGATTGCATATATACAACTATGTGGAAAGACTGAGAAGGGAAGACTTTGTACTTTGTGCCACACTATGTCAAAACAGTGCAAAGCTCGGATAAAAACAATGATTGTGGGCTACGAAAAAGGTCAAGATCAAGAAAATAACATTATAGAGACTTTGTATTCTGTGAACCGTAGAGTGTTGGAAGAAGCAGGCGGGTACATGAAACGGTCTGTTCTCTCTGGTTAACTTACGCGGAATTCGAAAATTTACACAATTGAGAAGTACAGGGCAGGATATGATACCGTGGACTAGCTTGCAAAGAAATAAGAGATCAGAGCGATTTCGTCGGTAGTGAAGTGATGGCAGTGATAATAATTCAGCAGTATTTTAACGAGATCCAGAGTCATTTTTAGCAAAGCGATGGTTATATATGCTGAGGAATTTTTTCTGGACTCGTTCAATGGTGTTACCGCTGGATTGAGCAATGCCATTCCATATCACGGACGCATACTCAAGTTGCGGAAGACATACTGCCGTGTACAATTTGTGTAGGGCCATGGGAGACCTGAATTCTCGAGCTATTCTACAAACACATCCGAGAGAACGAAGGCCCCGCATAGCAGCACGCTTAACGTGAGAAGAAAAGTTTACGCGCTGTCAACAACAACACCAACATCACTGATTTCATAAACCTTGCATAACGGCACAGAATTGACAGAGTATTGAGATGACACGCTAGATGATTTGCGAGTGATAGACATGAATTTTGTCTTCGAGGTATTCAGAGAAAGGTTATTACCGTTGCACCGTTCGGAAAAAGAGCGCAAGTCTGACTGCAGCAAGCGACAGTCGTTAACTGAATGAATTTCCTTAAAAATCTTGATGTCATCGGCATACAAGAGGAAAGAAGAATTACGAATGGCAAAAGAAACATCATTAACGTAAATTAAAAATAGGAGTGGGCCTAATACCGACCCGTGAGGGACCCCACTAGTCACTTTATACAAAGAAGACGTTTGGCCATTTACGGCTACATAACAATATCTACTGAGCAGATAGCTCTGCAGGAGATTCACAACTGACAAGTCAACATCAAAGTGCGCAAGTTTAACCATAATCAGTGTGTGGCTGACTACGTCAAAAGCCTTGCTCAGGTCACAGTAAATTACGTCAACCTGTCCTCTCTGAGAAAGAGGTGTAAAGATCTGCGTCATGAAACTAGCAAGATTTTGGTAGTTGAGCGGCCAGCGAGAAAACCATTTTCATTAGGAATCAATGAGTTTTACAGCGAAAGCTGTTATGAGATCATTTCACCGGCCGTTTTTGGCGCCGTAGTTGTCCGCCGCAGCCGCCGGTGTCCGTAACCAGTATCGCTCGAAATGAGAAAAAAAAAACGAAATAAGAAAAAAATTCCAAGATGGAATGAGGTTTGAACCTGGGTCCTCTGCGTGGGGGCCCAGTATTCAACCTCTGAGCCATGCTGGTGCTTGAAACTGCTTTGCAAAAAGGTCCTATACAGGCTTCATGTCGGGAAGGAACCACATTAGCATGTGCGTGGTAGAAGAGTGAAATAAGCACCAAGCGTCGCACAGCGCGAATTCTGTAACGAGGCGTCACACAATGCGAATTGCGCAACGAGTAGGTTGTTGAATACTTCGAACCCGTTACAAAAGGATCTGCCATAATTCCTCGTCGTCATCAGGCACAGCATCAACAAAGTGCACATAATGCCTTACATGCGTTTAGCAAGTACTACGGCTCTCCGTAAAATGGCTCAGTGCCTGCTGCCCTACTTCTCAAAAATTACAATGATTTATAGCGCAGTGGGTTCCTCGCAAGTGCACTTGTATTGGTTCCCAAGGAAGCCCATAAGCGCATGATCCATTTACTCGGGGTCTCAGTAAAATTACAATGACTTAGAGCGTAGTGGGTTCCTCGCAAGAGCACTTGTATTGGTTGCCATGGAAGCCCATAAGCGCATGATCCATTTGCTCGGGGTCTCAGTAAAATTACAATGATTTATAGCGTAGTGGGTTCCTCGCAAGTGCACTTGTATTGGTTGCCAACAGCCGTGGCGTCAACAAAGTGCACATAATGCCTTACAGACGTGTAGGTGGTGACTCGCTTCTCCGCAGAGTGACGAATAATGGCTTAGTAGGTGCTTCCCAACTTCACAAAATTGTGATTTATGGCGTAGTGGTACCTTTCTAGTGTACTTGTATTGTAGCCCCAAGAGAGCTTACAACGGGCTAAGAAACGCCGCTCTTCCAGCTTTCGCTGTGACTGTGCTGCGGTTTCAGCGCAGGCCTGGCAAATTTTCACACTAAAAGACAATATGTTGTGAAGAGCCAGCTCGAAGATCTTTGATGTGGCACATAGTGGTGAACTCGGGCGATAATTAGAAGCATCTGTTTTAGAGCCCGACTTAAATACTGGAAAAACACGAGCAGTTTTCCACATGCTAGGAAATGT
The DNA here is from genome assembly GCF_013339695.2 of Rhipicephalus sanguineus. NCBI lineage: Eukaryota > Metazoa > Arthropoda > Arachnida > Ixodida > Ixodidae > Rhipicephalus > Rhipicephalus sanguineus. The sequence continues at coordinate 195,249,691 of NC_051180.1, forward strand.
GGAAGTGTCCAGGCAGTTATTAAATATCGTAGTCAGTACTGGGACAAATATACTACCATAAGCTTTTAGTATGGCGGAGGGGATGCCATCTGGCCCACATGATAAGGATGGTTTTAAGCGCTTAATGCATTCACAGATAAGATTTTCATCCAGCGACAAAGCACTGGATGAGCTAACCGCCTTGGGCTGTTGTCTGATATCAGTGCTAGAGTCTGAGGCCTTATAAACGGATGAGAAATGCGTGGCAAAACAGTCAGCGACGGCATGCACTTCTACCCCATTTGTATCCAGTAGTCTGAAGGACTCTCCGCTTTTGCTAGACCGTTTACGTACATACTTCCAAAACTGAGCCGGCCTGTCAGAGGCGCTTTTTTCTAAGAATTCAATATACGAACTATGATCCCGTTTATATAGGCCTTTAGAGAGAGTTCGAAAGAAGCTGAACTCTTCCTTCCACTCGCTGGATCGAGAACATTTAGGTTTCCTGTGTGCGTGATCTTTATGCTTCAGTGCACTGATAAGTTCAGATGAGAACCAGTGGGGATATTTACGTTGTTTAGGTGTATATTGGGAAATAAAATTACGCATGCTGCTCAGTACAAGCTCCGTAAACCGATCAACCTGCTCTTCAACATTTGGTTTGTCAGTAACCTGTGACTACTCAACGGCAGACAAGTGATGATAGAGGCCCGTGTAATCACCTCGCTTGAAGGCAAATTTCGGGGGTTTTTTTACGTAACTGCTGAAGCTCGTTGTTTCGGCTGATGCGGATAATCTTACGTTAAGTGGTGGGTGGAATTTGTCCGGACGTACAAGAGAGATGTCGGATCCTTCAAGGGGTTGATCGTTTGACACACACAGGTCTAAGACGTTGCCACTGAAATTGACGACTGAGTTATGTTGCGGTAGAGAATTAAACGCCAGAATGTCCAAGGGCAGGCTGCTCTTTTTGTCTATGAAATGATTGTAATGAGAAAAGGTAAGCCTGCTCCAGTCAATTCAATGTGCATTGAAATCCCCAAGAACAATAATTCTGTGCCTACTATGAGAAGATACCACAAGTTCAATGGAAGAAATAATAATAATAATAATAATAATAATAATAATAATAATAATAATAATAATAATAATAATAATTGTTGGGGTTTAACATTCCAAAACCACGATATGATTATGAGGGACGCCGTCCTGGAGGGCTCGGAATTATTGACCACCTGAGGTTCTTTAACGTGCACCTCCTAAGATTTATTCCGGTATTTTAAATATGGTTCGTCGACACCCTGATTCCGTAGCGCCAGCGTAACTGCTGATGTCTCCACCGAATCAAATGCCTTCTCGTAATCTATGAAGGCTATATATCATCATCATCATCAGCCTGTCTACGCCCACTGCAGGGCAAAGGCCTCTCCCATGTTCCGCCAATCAACCCGGTCCTGTGCTTTCTGCTGCTACGTTATACCTACAAACTACCTGATCTCATCTACCCGCCTAATTTTCTGCCTCCCCCTCACGCGTTTACCATCTCTTGGAATCCAGTCAGTTACCCTTAATGACCACCGGTTATCCCGCCGACGTGCTACGTGTCCGGCCCATATCCATTTCTTCTTCTTTATTTCAACTATGATATCCTTAACCCCCGTTTGTTCCCGGACCCGCTCTCCTCTCTTCCTGTCTCTTAAGGTTACACCTATCATTTTCCTTTCCATCGCTCGCTGTGTCGTCCTCAATTTAAGTTGAACCCTCTTTGTAAGTCTCCAGGTTTCTGCTCCGTAGGTAAGTACCGGTAAGATGCAGCTGTTATATACCTTCCTCTTGAGAGATAGTGGTAGACTACCATTCATGATTTGATAATGCTTGCCGAATGAGCCCCATCCCATCCTTATTCTTCTAGTTATTTCACTCTCATGGTTAGGCTCCGCGGTTACTACCTGTCCTAAGTAGACGTACTCCTTTACAAATTCCAGTCTATATATAAGGGTTGGTTATATTCCGCACATTTCTCTATCGCCTGATCGACAATGTCAATGTGGTCTATTGTCGAGTAGCCTGTGCGGAATACCGCTTGGTCCTTTGGTTGACTGAATTTTAATGTTGCCCTAATTGTATTAGCCACTATCTTTGTAAGCAGCTTGTAGACAACGGACAGTAAGCTGATCGGCCTGCAATTTTTCAAGTCCTTGACGTCTCCTTTCTTATCGATTAAGATGATCTTAGTATTCTTCCAAGATTCTGGTACTCTCACCTTTAAGAGACATTTCGTATACAGGGTGGCCAGTTTTTATAACACTGTCAACTCTTTCAACAGATATGATGTTACATGATCCTCACCAGGGGCTTTGCCTCTTTTTCCCTCCAAGGCTTTCTTTATTTCCCCTGTCGTTACCGGTGGGATGTCCGATTCCTCTAGGCTACTACTACTTCTTACGTGATCTTCCTGGTTGCCCCGGCTACTGTGCAGGTCTCCGTAAAACTCCTCAGCTATTTCAGCTATCCTACCCATAGTGTTAGTGCCTTTGTCTTCCTTGTCCCTTAGTGCATACATCTGGTTTTTGCCTGTACCCAGCTTTCTCTTCACCGCTTTGAGGCTTCGTTCGTTCTACAGATGACTAACAGAAACGTGGGACGAAGTTAGTCACGTGCGCGCCGGGCCGTGTCCCCTGCCCCTACAGCATAATTGAAATAAAACAATACAATTCGGCTTCCTAGATGAAGTTCAGGAGCGGTCTGTGCTATTCGCGGATCCATTGCGAATCAACGTCCATCGACACTGTCGACCAGCTCAGGGTGAGGTTGTGATATTCAAAGAGTACTCGAGAGAGTATAGTCGGCGTTTACTAAAATTAAGTATGCATTCAAGTATAAAGTATACTGAAATAAAGTATAGATAGACCGCGTGCGCGTAGCTCGCATCATATATGCACCAAACGATAAGCTTTTACCACCCTTCCTTAATACTAACTGCAATTGTTGCATTTTAGAAACGCTGGTTGTGCTTTCGCGTGTTGGCTAGCAGGTGAATGTATGCCGCAGATATGTATAGTCGTGAGCAAGACGACCTGCAACTTTGAAATTACCTTTTAAATACGCCATAGCTGCTAAACGCAGCGAGCAAGCGCAATAGTGTTTGTTGAAAATAGAATAGTGGGGCATAGTCCTGAGGGTGGGTACAGGATGAAAAGGAGGAGGAGAACGAAGAGGATTGGGAGCTAGCCTTATACAGTAAAGGCGTGTTCCAGATCAACGACGACGGGTCCTCGTTATTTACATTTTTTGGTGCCGTGAAACCCGGGAACTCCTCAGTGCTGGACAACGATGTCTTCGACCGAGCGTCTTCGGAAGGTGCGTGGAACTGTCAGGGCCAGCGTCTCCCGAAATATTACGCTCCTGACAGGACTGCTGCAGAACCCCGACACCGAGGCGCGTGAGGTCATTAGGCAAGTCGCCGTTTTAAAGAAGAAAGAAGCTGAGCTCCGCCAGCTAGACAAGGACATTCTCGATCTCACGGAAGACGAAGCTATTGAAGGAGAAGTCGAGGGCGCAAACGACTACCACGAGAAGATTCTGTACGCGATTGCTGATGCGCAGTTCTTCCTGTCACAGCGTCAACAGGCGACCGGTCACAGCGGCCCGTCTAGGAGTGAACCCAATGACGACCGGGTAGCAGCCACCCAGAGCAACATCGGATCTGCTGGGGCGCCGCCAGGACCCGTCAGTACGCCACGCTACCGGTCGGTCGCGCTTCCAACGCTTCAGGTCCTGACCTATGCCGGAGATTTACGTCAGTGACAAGAATTCTGGGACCATTACAGCGCCACGATTCACGAGAACACCGAGTTGCCGCCCATCGAGAAATTTAAGTATTTGCTGACGTACCTGACGGGAGCGGATAAGCGAGCAATCGAAGGCATCAAGCTGGCTGATAACAACTATGAAATTGCCGTGACAACACTGAAAGAGCGCTTCGGTCGACAGGAATTACTAGTCAACGAGCACATCGACCAGCTTCTTGCATTGTCGCCCGTGAGGAGTTCCAAGGAAGTGGAGAAGCTTCGGGTGCTGCATGACACCGTGCGTTTCCGCGTAAGTGCGCTCGAAGGTCTTGGTGTACGACCTGAGCAGTACACTGTGGTGCTTCATCGGGTGCTAATGAGGTGCTTGCCAGAAGACTTGGCGATAATGTACCGAGAGAAGAAGAAGGAGGAGAGCACGCGCGGTACTAATGCATCAGCAGAGCCCACACCACCTGAAGCGAGAACGCACAAGGCGACCGACACTTTAGCGTTCCTGAAAATCCAGGTTGAAGTGCGTGAGGAAGGGAAGCAAGAAGCGGCGTTATCGTATACGCACAACTCGATCACGGTACCTGGTGACATGAGCTCGCCGACAAGATCTTCACAGGGCATTCCGTCGGCATCCGCGCTAGCGGCGACGGAATCCCTACAGCAGCGCACGCCTTGTGTACTGTGCGACAGCCGTGGTCACAGCCTGGCAGAGTGCACGGTCGACTTATCCGCCGACGAGAAACGGGCCAGGTTGCTTAACGCTCGGTGCTGTTACAAGTGCGGAATGCGCAATCATGTCGCACGGCTTTGCAGAGTCTCCCTGAACCTTACGTGCAACAAGTGCCAACGCCGACACCTAACGGTCCTTTGCGAGCTGTCACGAGCCGTCACCACGATCGCTGCTCCTGCACCAACAGTACCGAGCGGCTCGTTCGGCTCTACCTCACCGACGGTAACTACGGCGTCAACTGGCGCTACAGAAGCCAAGTCGGTGCTGCTTCAGACGGGCCGTGTTTGGGCTGAGAGCGGACCGCGACAGCTCCTGGTGCGTGTGATGCTTGACAGCGGCAGCCAGCGTTCATTCATCCGCACCGACGTGGCCAAGAGACTGCAGTGTAAAGTCTTTGGCACGGAAGAGCTCTCACTGGTAACGTTTGGAAATGCCAAGCCACGGAATCATTTACGTTGTCGACGCGTCTCTGTCACGCTGCGTGGACGATTTAACGGCAGCACCGTCACATCGGAAGCACTGGAAGTCCGCGAACTGTGCACCGTGACAAGTCCACCGCTGAACATGGAAGTGCTCGAGCTGTTGAGCGCCCGGAGGTATGATGCTGCGGACATGTTTGACCCGGAAACTTGGCACCCAGAGGACGTCAGCATATTAATTGGCTCGGACGCTTATTGGAAAGTCGCCACTGGAAAGATTGTTCGCCTCAACGAGCAACTCACTGCCGTGGAAACGTCGTTCGGGTGGACTGTGCAGGGCAGTAGCTCGCACTACGAAGCTACAGCAACTAGTGCCCTTTTCTTATCGGCTGGTGGTTCTCATCAAGAGTGCAATGAATCGGCTATGTGGCGCCTCGACACTATTGGTAGTGAGAACCGGTAGTCAAGTACGATAAAAGACAACCCTGACCTCGGCATATTTGAGCATTGTCTGAGCAAGCAAGCTGGTCGTTACCAAGTGCCCCTGATGATGCAGGAGCCTGGCATTCCGGCCGGTAGTTACAACAGACAGCTTGCAGCACGTCGACTAAATATGCAGCTCAACCGATTCAGGGAACAACCCGACCTGCCGAAACAGTACGGCGAAGCCATCACTGCTTATTTCAAGGATGGTCATGCCGAAAGAGTTGATCAAGAGCAAATTCCAGGCCCTAACATTTATCACATGCCGCATCATGCTGTCATCCGCCGCGATGCAGTGACCACCAAGCTCCGGGTGGTTTTTGACGCGCCGTCTCATGTCGTCGGAAAACCGTGCCTGAATGACGTTTTATCGAAAGGGGTGAAGCTTGGTGTTGACATCGTTGAACTATTGCTATCCTTTCGTTGCTACCCAGTGATTCTTGTGGCAGACATCAAGAAAGCCTATTTGCAAATGCTCATTCGTCCAGAAGACCGCGATTTGCTACGCTTTCTATGGGTTCAGCAACTGCCAACCAAGGAAGAGCCCAGCCCACCATTGTCGCATGGCGGATGACTAGGGTCCCTTTCGGAGCAGCATCAAGTCCCTTTCTGCTTGCCGCCACGATACGCCATCATTTAGCGTCGTGTCGGGAAAAATTTCCTGTGACAGTGTCCCTCCTGGAGAAGGCGTTTTACGTGGATGACCTCATCCTTGGGGTGTCCACGGCGGAACAAGCCATGACTGTATACCAGGAAACACGTGCCATATTCGCTGACGCCTGCATGGAGTTACGGAAATGGGCATCGAACTCCGACCTACTAAAGCAACAGTTTATCCAAGATAACGTGGCCATTGAGACTGAAGCAGGAGATGACCATCTCGTGAAGGTTTTGGGCGTGCCGTGGGAGCGTAAAGGCGATACCATCGCGTGGACAATGCGCAACGCAGCCTCCTTCGCCGCAAACAGACCGGCCACCAAGCGCACGATCCTTCAAACCGTAGCCAGCGTTTACGATCCGTTTGGCTATCTCTCCCCATTCACCGTGAAAGGGAAGCTAATTTTCCAGGACCTGTGGAAGCGGAAGCACTCCTGGGATGAGACGCTGCCAGATGAAGTACAAGCTGCATGGAACGCGTGGTGCACCGAGTTGCCAGATGTCCAGGCACAGGTTCCTCGCTACGTGTTTCTGCACGACTGCAGCGTAGAGCTGGCATTTGAACTGCACATATTTACTGATGCCAGTCCAAAGGCTTATAGTGCGTGTATCTACGTTCGGGCGCTTTCTGCCGACGGGGCATGCGTCACCCGATTGCTCATCAGCTGAAGTCGCGTCGCTCCGCTCAAGACGATGTCCCTGCCTCGACTGGAGCTGATCGCCTGCGTTAGTGGAGCACGGCTAGCGGAGTACGTACGGTCCGTGCCGCGTCTCCAGCAGGCATCCGCTCATTTGTGGACCGACTCCCTCGTTGCTCTTCACTGGATCCGAGCAAAAACAAGAAATCGAGATCTTTTCATCAGCAACCGTGTGGCCGAGATATCTAAGCTCACTAATCCCGACACCTGGGCGCATTGCAGCAGCGGCGAGAATCCTGCCGATCTACTTACCCGTGGCGTGTCTGCCGAAGCGTTTTTGGAGTCGGATAAATGGTGGCACGGTCCCCCTTGGATCTCAGCGCCAGGACCGATTCCCAGTTTCAAGCTGGATGACCTTCCGAACGACTGAGATATTGAGCCTCTCTATGAGACAGCCACGACGATCTGTCCATCGCTTGTTTCATCGAAGACTTCAATTGTGCGTGCGGAAGATTTCAGCTCGCTCAATAGGCTTTTGCGCGTTACTGCTTTCGTACAGCGCCTCGTCCACAACGCTTCGAGAAGGAGCCCTCCCCGCAGTGGAACGCTCACGACTTTAGAACTTGAAGAGGTCGAGCGTTATTGGCTTAGAGTCGTGCAAGATCAGTATTTCGGAGCCGAAATACGACTTCTTGAGAAAGGAAAAAGGCTGCCATCAACGTCATCGGTTCTTCGCCTGGCTCCATTCCTGGATACAAATGGACTCCTCCGTGTCGGTGGGAGGCTCGACCTGCTTAATGCCAGTCCTGACATCCGGCATCCCATTCTGTTGCCCGCCAAACCCAAGTTGACCACACTAATTGTTCAGGCTGCTTCATGCCCGCACGCTTCATGGTGGCATCGAGCTTACCCTGACTGAAGTCCGGGCAAGATTCTGGGTGTTGAAGGGAAGGAAGACCGTAAAAAATGTGCTTTCGCAGTGTTTACCGTGCCGAAAACGACGATTGACGGCAGTGTCTGTTCCAGTAGCACCATTGCCACCAGAGAGAATAACCGAGGCTCAAGCATTTTCGGTTGTTGGCATCGACTATTGCGGGCCACTTTACGTTCGCACAACTGAAAACTCAAACAAGTCATACATACTGATATTTTCATGTGCCGTGACACGAGCTATTCACCTCGAACTGACCTCCGACATGACAACGGCGACCACGATTCTCGCTTTTCGTCGGTTTGTTGCGCGGCGAGGTGTTCCAGCCGTAGTGTACTCGGACAACGCCCTAACGTTTCGCTCTTGTGCACGGAGTTTCAAGGCGGTCATCCCTGCGTTGCAAGAGCACGCCACCACCACGCGCATACAGTGGAAATTTATTGCGGAACGAGCTCCTTGGTGGGGTGGATGGTGGGAGCGCCTTATCCGCACTGCGAAAGACGCTTTGAAGCGGACCTTGGAGCGTAGCAGCCTTGATGTAGAGGGCCTCACGACAACATTAGGCGAAGTTGAAGCCGTCATCAACAGCAGACCCCTGACCTACCTGGAGGATGACCCAAATGAATTGCAGCCTTTAACTCCGGCGCACTTTCTGCTCGTAAAACGAGCCATCACCATGCCGGAGCCGGGTGTCACAGCTGAGACATCAACTCACGCTGAGCTACAACGACGAGTGCAGTACCGGAAGCACAGAGCTTTGGCGAAGATGGAAACATGCCTACTTACTACAGCTGCGATCAGCGCACTGCCGCCCAGAACAAGGTTCCTCACCGATTCACATAGGAGACGTTGTGATAGTGAACGAGGACAACACTGCTCCGATGTTCTGGAAACTCGGGCGAGTGACGTCGCTGCATCCCGGCCGAGACGGGGTAGCTAGAGCCTGCTCCGTACGGTTGTCTACGGGCCACGTGGTAAACCGGCCGGTGCAAAAGCTGTGTGTTGTGGAAGCCACAAAATGACTGATGTGACGTTTTTTGTCCTCTCCACCTCGGAGGATGTTGAAAATAGAATAGTGGGGCATAGTCCTGAGGGTGGGTACAGGATGAAAAGGAGGAGGAGAACGGAGAGGATTGGGAGCTAGCCTTCATGCAGTAAAGACGTGTTCCAGATCAACGACCACGGGTCCTCGTTATTTACATTGTTCACGACACCAAATGCTCAAACGGAAATGTGTTTATGGCGATTCAGTACGTCACATTTACATTAGTGCATTACAAGTATTCGTACACTAAACATTATTTCGGTGTTCGGCTCATATTGATGACAACAGAACGTCTTGACGGCATCGGCACGCGGTAACGCACATGCCGTTATTCCTTTCACATTTCATGCGTAGAGATACATACAGATGCGTTCGGATATGTGAATTGTTTTACGATGTAAGAATATTCTACGTGTTCTTTTCGTTTCGTGCTCCCACGGCGCCAACGAGCAGCGGGCGTCCGAATGTCTGGCTCGCTCGATGTACACACTTTTCCCAGAGTGGTTCACGCTCCCGCGGGGCGTTCTGGGATTGCTTGAAAAAGGTTTATTAGCAAGAATCTCCCAATGCATTCGCCTTCTCTCTTTGGGCTATCATCTGATGCTTTGCAATCATATCCCTCAATTAATTTTTACTGTATATCTGAACTTAAATATTATTTGCCTTTGACTATAAATTCAGTCACTTACTCCTTTAAATTGCAGAAGGGTCTCTTGAAGGGCAAGTTGGTATACCAGTTACTGCGTTGAAAACAGCGCGAAAACGGAACGAAGGGTCACAAACAACACAAACACTGTTCTTGTGTTTTCTTAGCATAGATAGATAGATAGATAGATAGATAGATAGATAGATAGATAGATAGATAGATAGATAGATAGATAGATAGATAGATAGATAGATAGATAGATAGATAGATAGATAGATAGATAGATAGACAGACAGACAGACAGACAGATAGATAGATAGATAGATAGATAGATAGATAGATAGATAGATAGATAGACAGATAGATAGATAGATAGATAGATAGATAGATAGATAGATAGATAGATAGATAGATAGATAGATAGATAGATAGACAGACAGACAGACAGATAGATAGATAGATAGATAGATAGATAGATAGATAGATAGATAGATAGATAGATAGATAGATAGATAGATAGATAGATAGATAGATAGATAGATAGATAGATCTAGCTAGCTAGCTAGCTGCCAATTTGGTGTTGGCTGGCTGGCTGCTAGTTTATTTATTTATTTTGTTACCCTCAATCGCCGAAGCTTTACAGAGGGGAGTGGGTTACAACATGAAAAATACAAAACGAGAAAAAAAACGTGCTATTTTATACATGAACAAGACTAAAGCAAAAAACATCTCTACTCAATGAAACGCAACAAAAGTGAAACGTAAAAATAAGCAAATCACAAGAAGCAAATAGTGAATGTGGTAAAATTATACAGTACTAGCAAGAAAGTGTAAAAGTAAGAGAAATAACACACACACAGAAAAAATCAAGAATCCACTGGAAAACGCTGGCATCTTGACACGTGGAGACAAATTCGTAGGGAGGGGGAATAGATCGGATGACTAGGGAGAGCTATCACGAAATAGGTGAACTGATAAAGAATGACGAAAGAGGGAGTGATCAGAGATGGAAACGATGTCACCTGGTAGCTGATTCCAATCGTTTGATGTAACCGGTATGAAGGAGCAAGAAAATGTGTTTGTGTAGCAGAAAGTACCTTTAACCTTGTGTTCGTGGTCGATCCGAGAGGAGTGATATGTGGGAGGCGTAATGAGCTCGTTACGCAGTGATGGATGATGGTAGGTCTTATGGAAAAGGCAAAGGCGGAAGTACTTGCGACGCAGTGATAGAGGTGGCAGTGACAAATGGTGCTTCATTGCTGTTACGCTTGATGTACGGTGATAATCCGATAGAATAAAACGTGCAGCGTTATTTTGAATTAGCTCAAGGTGCCTAATCAAGTTTTCGTGGTGAGGGTTCCAGATTGCAGCAGCGTACTCCAATTTCGAGCGCACGAGGGTTTTATAAAGAAGCATCTTCAAGGAAAGTGGGGCGTTGCTAAAATTTCGACGTATGTATCCCAATGTACGGTTAGCACTGTTCGTGATGACGTTAATATGGGCATTCCATGTTAGATTGAAAGAAATGGTAACGCCTAAGTACCGGTATGACGACACGTGGTCAAGATAAACATCACCCAGTTTGTATGTTGAGGAGTTATTAAACTGGCGGGAGACGGTCATTAGCTTGCATTTTTGGGGATTTAATTTCATAAGCCATTTATCGCACCAATTCCTAATGTTATTTAAGTCTGTCTGCAAGATGTTCCTATCATCATCGGAACATATTTCTCTGTAAAGCACACAGTCGTCGGCATATAAATGAACGGATGAAGAAACGCAGTCAGGGAGGTCATTAAGATATATTAAAAACATCAGAGGTCCCAGAACTGAGCCCTGCGGTACACCCGATGTTACACTTATTTCCGGCGAGTCATGACCGTTAACAGTGACGTACTGAAGACGGTTTGTTAGAAAGTAGTCGAGCCATGCCAGTACATTCGAGTCAAGGTTGAGAGAGGAGAGCTTATGCATTAGTAAAGCGTGATTGACTTTTTAGCTAGTTAGCCAGCCAGCCAGCCGCTTACGTCTGGGTGCTTCTTGATCGCCTCCTTAACTTGGTGTAGACCAAAATTGGCAGGGGAGGGTAAGTGGATTTGACGAATATGACTGTCGGGTCTTGACGTGAATACCGTGAAAATCCTGTCGCGTACGTCGTCAAACACTTTCCTCCAGACACGTGTGGCACATACTCGTGTACCATGGGCCGCGGTGTACGGGTATGCGCCACATGTGATAGACATTTTATATCTATCCAGGAACGGCGAGAACAGACATTGGCAATTTATATGCGAGAGCGTTAAGAGAAACCGACATCGGCAGCGTTGACCTGACAAATGGAAAGAATAAAGATTAGGATCTCAGCAGGAATCGAACCCAAGCACAATTCTGCGTGGCAGTCAGGCATTCTACCACAGAGCCACGCCAGGGCTACAAACTGGTTTGGAAAAACGGACCATGCAGGCGTAATGTCGGTGAAACATCCATTGTGGTTGTGGTGCTGGCTATCTAATTTTACAAGAAAGCAATAAACACTACATATGTATCTTTACGATAGAGGCGTCATATCAGATTAATGTATGTGGTTCCAATATTGGCTCCGCTTTTATAGCAGTCTAATAAACCTTACATTTGTATTCCCATGATTCAACAAGCTATATTCAAGCATTTCTCCAATCCCAGAGGAACACGTTAACGAAAGTTACGTATGGTATTCACATGATTGCAGCATAAAGTGCACTTGGTTTCGATAATACTGGCGTATGTGCTCTAACGAGAGGGCTGACGTAACGTCGCACCATAAGTTACCCTTTAAACGCCAGTATTGTCGACGTGCCTGGTAAGCCCACGACGTGCACACAGCTACTACACTTACAAAAGCACGTCGATCCACCTCGTAACGCTTGGCTCAAAGCCATAAAATACAGCATAAAAGTACTCGATGACTGCTTCGCATGAAACCAATTCCCGCTACCCGTGAGATCTGCCCCTTAGCCTTTGTCCAGTTTTCGCGCTGCTTTCAAAGCAGTACTCCTTTAACTCGTGATCTCTCGTAAATGTTTCTTGTGGTACATGTCAGTGATAAATGGTATCTATAATAAACGAATGATTACAATTTATTGCAAATAATGATATTTATCGCTGCTAATAATTAACGATATCTATGATTTCCCGCCATCGTACTATAACTGCATAGAGTGATATACTAGCTAGCTAGGTATCTTAATTATGTCCTACACTGAGAGCTTTCACCCCTACATTTAAAATATGTTGAATTCATCGTCGCTATTCATTAGTAATGCACTTCATGCCAAGGTGCGAATGTAGATCAACATTATAGTAAGTCATTGTCAATGTGAATTCTGGGCTAACCTAATTTTAAAATTCGCACAGCTTGCACTCAGTCGCGTAAAGCTGGGCTAGAGCAGAGCTGGTCGACACTTCTCTGGTCCTGGCTACAAGTGACGTTACAAGTGACGAATTATATCGTCAGGGTGCAAATGTGCATAATGTTGCTGAGTAAACCTCAGTCAATGTGAATACTTGCGGGTACGTCATTGTCAATTTTATTAATTATCCATAATAATTAAGCTAAATGGCCCCTAACCACGAATTAGCAACTTGAGATTCTTACATCTAATTAAGCAAAAATACTCCTAATCACTAACTAGCAACTTAAAGGAGCACTGACACAAAATTTCGAAGGCGAGATAATGAGTGAAATGATGTATGTGGAGCCGTACACAACGCCTACGAAATATCAAGGGCCAATATAGCCTAGAACATATCTAAAATCAATTTTAAAGTGCATGCCACGCGACTGAGCGAGATGCCAGCGCTTCGCGACGCCGACATCAACGCGGCGGATGTGTAAACAAACCTACGTCACGAGTTTGTGTTGGCTGGTGGCTGGTTGTGCCCTTGCGCTTGTGCCGTGCTACCTGCCATTTCTTCCTCCGTGCCTGCGGCTTTGCGTGTGCTAGTTGTGTTCTCTTCCGCTGTTCGCTCGTCGTGCCCGTTGGCAGATGTTATGGCCCGCTCACGCTAGCGGCAGGCCCGCCGCAACGGCGCGGTGCCGCAGAACGTCGGCCGTCGCCGCACGCGCGAGAGCTGTCCAACTTGCAAGTCAAGCTTTGCCGGCGAGGCATTCGCGCCTCCGAAAAACATGGCAGCACTGCCAAAAGCGGTTGTCGTCCACTTCGAATCAATCAAGTGGCCGCCGTGCGCTCTGTAACATGTAAGTTCCGAACTGATGCTTCCATTTGCTTTAGATTCATGTCCTTAAGCTTCGACAGCAATGTATTCGTCCCGATTCGGCGCCGTGTTTGAGGGCCATAGTCAAATAATCGATGCTGTAAGCTTAGCGAGTCGAGATGGGCGCTTCCGAATGCTCGGAGGACATAGATTACGCGTTTGTTAGTTGTTTCTAATCCTCCATAGCTGGCGCCACTTCACCTGGCTCGGCGCCCACCGCACCCACGCTCGCGCGCCGCCTACGTCACACTTTTGCGTGTTCACGTGGCCAGCTGTGGTTACCCGTCTTCCGGAAGTAGCTGCCTAGCTCGGTGCTCTTTGAAACCGAAACTGCGTCTGGGCGCTCTAAAAATGTCTCTAAATAAATAACCATCGCGCACTCGCGCAAACGAGGTTTGCAGCCGTGATAAGTGGATCATAAGCTATCTATTGCAACAAAAAAAACAAGGTGCAAAATTTTTGTGTCAGTGCTCCTTTAAGATTCTTATATCTTTCATCCTCTTCGCCTCCACTTCATGTTATACATTACAACGCCATCCTCCGATTAGTTGATTCTTAATTACCCCTTTCCTATTTAACACTAAGTGTAAGCATTAATAATTCCAGAGTACGATTACCATATCTTTTATACCTTTGATTCCAAATTAGCTATAACAGTAGCTACTGCTAGTTACATGGGGTAGCCATCTAGTACGTATCAATGATGTACATTGCAGTACTATCTGTAAATATATAATACATGTCATTCTATAGACTCCGTTCGGGACCCATAGAGACGCCTTGAAAGACGCACGCAGCGCCACTTGCGGTGCGGCGAGCGTGCAACGTTGAGACCCTTACGAAAATGCCAGATATGGCCCATATATGTTTTATATACGGACGTATATGATCAAATAAGGGGACATATAAAGTCATATATGGCCATATATGAATTTATATAATTATATAAAAGTGTTCATATAAGTCCATATGCTGCCATAACCTGCCATATACGACTTCACATAAGGTCATGTACTGCCATATATGGCTGTACTGATATGCATATAAGGGCACTTATAAGGCCATATAATCCCATATATGAGTGTATTTATATGCATATAAAGGCTCTTATAATGCTGTATACTCCCATATATGGATGCAAATGTGAATGTAAATGTGTCCAAAAATCGCCAAAAATAAGGGAACTGAAGCATTTGCTCGCTGCCTTCATAATTACTTTTTCTGTGGTGGGAGACATCTTGAAATGACTAGACACACCAATTACGCCATAATTAAACAAAATAAATTATTTATTTTTAATTAGTGGAGAGACGCGCTCGAGTCGAAAGGGAGAATTGCTGTCCTTCCGGCGAAAAGACCATTGCCGCTTTGACGTCTTGTGAAATCGGCCTCTGGTAATTATTGCGGAGCAATGAAATTGAACCAAATTCACTGGCGAAACCAAAACCATAGCTCCAATGAGCGCAACTAGCAGACGACCAGAATGACGTCCCTATTCACGACGGCGATTGCAGCGGTGTTAGTTCTTCTGCATTTGTTAACGTACGTGCAACCATACGTACAACCATATGTGCTCTAATTGCATACGAAATCCGCACAACCCCTAAGCGAAGTCAATTAATCGGTGGCTGGTAAAACAAGCTCGCTCGTTCTGGACATCTCGGAAAAGTAGTTGCGCTGTTCCGAGTTTCGGTTTCGCCAGTGAAATTTGTCAGATTTTATTATTCGCTAGTAATTGCCAGCGGCTGCTTTCGCAAAATCAAAAAGTGGCAACAGGCTCTTCGCAGAATTAAGGGCTGCAATTTTCCCATTTGACTGGACCACTTGTCTCCACTAATTAAAAGTTAAATAACCCAATTTCTTTGATTCCTGTCGTAATTTATTCCTCTGCTCAGCTTAATTTGCCGCCACAAAAAAAGTAATTATGAAGGCAGCGTGAATATATCTCATATTTTTATTTCTGAGGATTTTCGGACACATTTCTTGAAACACCCTGAATTAGGGTGCTTATAAAGTCATATACAATGATATATGAATGTAAGTTAGGCCTTATATAAGGCCTAACTGCATAGATACAGATGTTTATGATACCTTTTATGAGCATTATAAAGTTTGCCAACTGCAGCACAAGGACGCACACACACACATATGTTGCGCGTTTGCATACCCATGTCTGTGATTTGAAGGCAGATACGTCTTCGGTAGGCATAACATTAAAAATGAGAAAGTTGAACATCATGCATGAATCATTTATGAGTTGATGATACAGCCGAAGCGCAGGCTTTCTCAAAATTATGTTTTTATTAGAAAGACTGGAATCGATCTGGGTGAGCATACACTTAACAGATCTTTTTCAAACTTTTCCCGCAATACCATTACACTTATGCACTTAAAATTTTTCTGTACAAATTTTTCTAACTACTGTAGCAGCGATTTGCCAACAGCCATCATGCATACTCATTGTATACAAACTCTGAAGTTGTGATAAAGAATTCCAAGTTCTCCACAAAAATAACAAACTCTCTTTCCATTCTGGTCCAATACCTGTACCAATTAACCATGAAATTAACCTGACACCATCACCCTGAATGCTTAATTTCATATCAAACAAGAAGTAATGCCTTCGAATTTTCTTTTTTTGACAAGTGGAACCCACTACAATTCTCATTCATAAATTTTGTTGACTTGATAGACCTGATCAATTTTTGATATTTTAACTTTGCAATTGAGATATTAGTGTTTGTTTTTCTCCTTTTGGAATACTTGTATGCTACTTTTGCAGTTTTACTCCTCCTGCCTGGGCCCACAAGAGCCTGCAGTGTATTGTAAATAAATGAATAAGTAAGTAAGTAAATAAATAAATAAGTAAATAAATAAATAAATAAAATAAGTATGCATATTAGAAGTTAACCACTCCATGTAAAGAAATACTTCACTTCCAGAATCTTTCTCATGAGTAATACAGCCAAAACGTGTGTATAAGCATGCTTTGTTAAGAAGCAGCCACTTTGCTTATGCATTGTATATCCACTGAACTAATACTTTAATTATGTTTAGGTGAAATTCTTCATACTAATGTAAATCAATGCAAAACTATCAACAGACATGTAAAAGCTGGTTTTCATTAATACATAAGAGCCATATATCAGCTGTAGGTAGCAATGCATGTACGAAAAACATTCATAAGGCACATCGAAAAATTCCTTGACCGCACATGCATATCAATGAAATATGCAGAATACAACAGAAGCATCGTTGTAATATGGTGCAAATGTGTAGCACGATAAAATTCATTATGTAGCATTGTATTTGGAATTCTTTATCTACAGACTGACCTACATTCAGGTGTCTCCCAGTCTGTATGTCAAGCTAACGTGGGCTGACATTATATGAAATACATTCAAGGAGCAGTTATTGTCTTACTTTCTGGCTGTTGCTAAATACACGAGCTCAGCGCAGGATTATGGCTCAGCAGAGCAAGTCATAGTATGTCAGGTAAACTATAATGAAAGGAATACATAAAAAACACCAGTAAGCAAAATAAATATCTTCACTGAAATAGCTATTAATGCATGGCTAATAACAAGAACAGCACGAATATTAGACATCACATGGATTACAAATTATTTTAGGTGTACATGGTGGTCACTGCAGAGAAAAAAACTGTTTTATTGAAACTCTGCTGCACGATACGATCATTTCTTAATATCCAACATGATTGATTTCACAGAGCAGTTCAGTTCAATTTGCAAGAAAAATTTTGCAGGAGTTCTGCGGCAATTTTTTAAAGTATCAAGCAAATATATAAGCCAGGGTTTCAGACCCTGTGCACTTTGCAGGTTTACGGTTCAGGTGACTTGCACTTCAGGTCAAAGGTTCGGCACACTATGCAATTGAAAAAGTCAGAGTTAGAGTTCTAGTCGCAGCTGTCAAGGGTTCAGTAGCCCAGAAGCACAACAGGTAGAGAGGGTTTGAAGTCCCAACGCCCTTGGTATATTAAGTTGTGCGTTATATTTTGGAGGTCAAAGGCTTGTTACCCTGCATGCTTGAAAAGCTCAGTTTGTGTATCTATATACTTCAGAGGTCGAGTGTTCGATACCCAACACACTGGAAGGTTAAGTGTTAGAGTGCCTGTATACTTCATAGGTCAAAGGTTCGATATCCTACATGTTGAGGAGGTCGAGGGTTCAATGCCTCGTATGCTTGGATGACTTCAGACACTGTGTCCCTGGTACACTTCGAATGTCGAGGGTTCAATATCCCATGCAGCTGGAAGCTTTGTGGCTCTGGCCGCTACATACTTTGGAGTTTGAGAGTTCCGTACCCTACACCCTTGGAAGGTTTGGGGTTGAAGTTGCTGTAAACTTTGGAGGTCAAGGGTTAAGCATTCTGCATGCTCAGAAAGATGAAATTTTGGGCCCTGACACATCTGTTCAGTCAAGGGTTAGATTTATACCGCTAAGCGTTTTCCATGCTGTTCAAATCAAAGGTGATCATTAACACACTTGTGCTTCTGTCATTATCTGGAAGTTCACTGTTGCTCTGAGCCCAAACCAGTAGAAGTTTGGTGGTTTCAGTGCATGCTTAGACACAATGAGAGCTCCAAATATTGAGTTCCTTGGTTATCGGTTTTCATGCATGACATGAAGTAGCCAATGTACAAATATGGATCAGTATAAAACAAACTTACATCTACATTTCTGAAGTTCATGGGTGTTTATGTATGTGATTATTACATTGTTAAACTACAAATGTGTGTAAAAGAACTTGTTGTTGGACTAGTTGGTAGAACATTTTGAAAATAATTATAGCGCAAACATACGGCACATTCACATAAACACACACCCCCGCATACAGTCACCGAACACGTACAGCGCTGTACGTGTTTGGTGACTGTATGTGAGGGTGTGTGCATGTGTGATTAATGTGCCGTGTGTTTGCACTCTTATTATCTTTGAAAGGTACATAACTTTAGACAGAAAGAGAAGGAGAAAAAAAGACCATGGAAAAGCGCGGGGTTAACCAGGCCGCCCTAATTTGCTGTCCCACACTGTGGGAGATATAAGTGGTCAGAAAAAGGATAAGAAAATAAGGAATAAGATAACGAGTGATGTGCACGCACACATATCAGAGTTCATCGCTGATGCACGGACTGTCACGTACTGGACAATATATGCTGTAACTGTTGTGGTAAGGAAAGATTACTTTTAAGGGCTTGTTTTTCTTTGTTGGCCACAATGTTAATAAGAAGTAACAGACAATAATGCCAGGCATCATTGTCTGTTAGTTCTCATGTGGTAAGCCCCTTTCATATACACTGCAGTATGAGGACGTCTCAACGCAATTTGAAATTCGTCATCTTGTCCCAAATGACTACGTTTGATGTGGGGGAAATTTTGTAGTCTACTAGCACCAAATTCTCTGCATAATTTACCTGCATTCATCTGGGCACCCTTTGCATTACTTAAGAAGACTTGACAAAGCACAGTTGGCATCTTTACTATGTCACATCCCTATTCAGTAGATCAACAGACCTGTTATCATTTATTATATTATGTCATGAACCTACTTTCATTTATTCTAGCTCAATCATGCAGATATGACTTTCCAAAGAATCTGTATTGCATATTTTGGTCTCTTGACATTGTGCCCCTCATTTTTATCTGGTTCTTCCACTTGTAGCATTCCTTATTTTGAAATATCTTGAACCATATTGCAGTGAAAAACGAAACGTTTTCAAGCAAACAGCAGTGCCACAACAGAACAACATAATGGGTAATATTTGGTGTATATTTGTACTTTTTTTAGTGTGCAGACAGTACATTACTAGGAGGCAGCAGTGTATTAAAATATAAAAAAAGAAGACGGAAGGAAGAAGTTTAAATTAACCATGAGTCGAACCCACAGACAACAGTACTACCAAGCTGTCCGCGTTGCGCGTTAACCGGCTACACCACCCGCGCGCTTTTCTTTCTTTCAAATTCTTTCTTTCTTTTTCTTTATTGGATGCCGCCCGTGCGCTTGGCAGTGCGAAGGCTTCATTTCTTTTAGTAAAAGCTGCGACCTATAATATCTGTGTTCTTAATAACCATCGCGCCAATTAAATCAGTGCTACGTCGTCAACACCCGGCGTGATCTAGATATGTAATAGCTCCGTACTGATCCCAGACGCGCTAGTTGCGATCTCGCTCGATAACTAACTCCGCACTGAACAGAGACTTATTACCTCAATGAACAAAGATTTTCTACCGTACAGGGAGCTCTAATGTACGTGCTAGCGTCGTAAGTACGTAGCGGCGACGCCAGCAGAGTACGATAGCTTGTTAATTCATTTTGCTTCGACGCAACGTACGTACGAAATACCACTGCTTGAAAGAGAAAATGCTTTCTTATGTGAAAATTCTACTATTTTTTAATCGACCTCTGATTAAATAAGAACGCACTGTACATACAAGTAATGCAGAGCATTGCTTCGACGGCCGATGGAAAAGTAAGGCGCATTGTCCGCGATAGAAGCCTGTCGTCTGCTATGAAAACGCGAACAACAAAAAAGGCAAATCTGCTGAAGTACTATTTGACTTACGTCGCATAAATTGCTCTTCAAGATAAGCTATTATTTTTATTGTAAACTATGTTTTTCGAATAACATGCGTGCACTTTTTAATTTGACTCGCTCACGTATTTTTCTTTTTTTTTCATCAACTCTTCGAGCCAAAGCCATCCACTGCCAAAGCCAAATGTCATTTATTTTTTGTTCTCTGTCAGCGTCTCGTATGAGCTCGGTACGTCTTCACGAACATTAATTTCATCTGAGAACGTGCCGCCCTCCTTTTTGCGATGTGCAAAGGTCGTGCGCAAGTCGTGCGTTTTTTTGGAGCGCCAGTCACGTACGAGTCGTTCGAGGAATCGAAGGAATATACTACGGGCGCTCGTAGGACTCCGCAGCTGATGGCTGACGGCCGTGGCTACCTACTGCGTGACAATATGAAAGGTAAGTGGCACATGTTATTATGCAAAGTACGCAACTCAGCGGAAGGCTGTGTTATCGCACGCGTACGAGGCGTTGTAGAGACGCAGCCTTATGCCCCTTTGCGAGTGACTATGTCCCCGCTACCGATTCGCTATGACTACGCTCATACGAGCAGAAAGATCCACGACGCATCGGTATGGCTTTACGGAAGGAAATTTGTAACAACTGAGATAAAATGCATGTGTATGATGATCGATTTGTCTGATGAGCATCATAGTGAGCAGGACGCACGCGCCACTCGCATTGCATGGTTGTTAAGATAGCAAAGCAATGCTGCAACGCCATTTACTGTGCAGCCTTGTGCTCACGTTCATGTGTAATGCGATTCGTGTGCGAAGCGGTATAATAAGCTGAAACTAATGGTGAAGTGTTCACTATGCGCTTAGACACTGACTTGAACTGGGTAAACGTAATAATGTTAATAGTGAGCTGGAGCCGTGTTTTCAGCATAGCGTAGAGACGTGTTCGTGCAGTCCGTGCGTGTGTATCACCTTCACTTGTCAGTAATATTGTACGAACAAGCATCCACGATTATGAAAACTGGCATGCACAATGCGAGATTTCATATTCTGTCAGTGTCGCTTTTTATACATGAATGTACTGCCTTCACGTAGTTGTATACATTACACGGCTGTGTGGTAGTGGTTTAATTAGCATAGTACTGTGCGGTTGCTTATGTAAACACGTTAGGAGGCAGAAGGATCTGAATAGGCTAGTTGGCTCATGAGGAATGTAAGTGTGCTGGCACAAACAAGACAAGGACAGAAGGAAGACGTAGCAAGAGGACCAGCACTCTTACGCGTCTACCTTCTGTCCTCATCTTGTTTGCGCTAAGACACGTAGGTGCATATAATTTAGCAACAGGCTGTTTGTGTAATGCTTTTGTTGCCCATTTAATGCTTCAATACAAATAAAATAGATTGTGCATATATACACACGCCTTGACAAAGCAAATTTTATGCTGTTATGCCGAACACCTAACAAAAGCCTGTCACGTGGTCACTTGCTTTTGTTTCAGCTTCTGAATACTGTTTATTTTTATTAGTTTCTAACTTCAAGAAATTGCACGTCAAATTGATTAATGCTTCTTGACCTTATAATAGGTGCATTGAAAGTATTGCACGCAGTTACAAGGTGTGACCTTACACATATTCAATGCTGCTGCCTGCACAGCACTGTCATGCTTACTGTTTCTCATTTCGCCCTAACTTATTGCTTACTGTAAAATCCCGAGCAAGTGCCCCCCCCCCCTTCCTTCTTCGGGAGATTTCAAATATGCGCCCCCTTCTCTCCTCCCACCATTTTCACTGTTTTTATTTGTCCAACGAGTGTGAATGAAAACAGGGAATGCATGCGTATTCAATAAAGCATTTCATTAGAAGCACGGGTGTGCATTTTGTATACTTAGCGGCTCATCCACCGCCACCTTCAATTTTGATTCATGACCGAGCAAGGGCCCCCCTCCAAATCTTGTCGGATTATCCCTCACTGTAGGGGTGGCGCTTGCTCGGGATTTTACAGTAGTGTTTCTTACTTTCCTCTTTTTAGACACATGCATACAACGCGGTGAGGTAGGCCGCTTTGCTAGAGAGAAAATTGGTGCAGTCGAATATGTAAATAATCCTCGTACCTCTCAGGAGTCGCATACACCTCACATAGCATGTATAATGTACAGTACTCACAGATTGAAATAGGACACTTGGAGCGCATGGCCGCCGGTATATGCAGCACCGCTCGTGGATCCTCATGGAACCAAGGTGGTGCATTAGGGTATAAAGCGAGGGCGAGAACATCTACGCAGCAGGATTGCTCCTTCCGGTCGCCAGCAAGCCGGCCTGTAGTTCACCACGCTGAGAGTGTGGCGCTGGAAGGCTTGCGCGCTTTCATATGCCGACCGAAATGGCTTGCCGGTGTGCACCTATTATATTGCCACGCGAGCAGAGGACGCTCTCGTTACACGCGCTTTGGTGATGCGGCACAAATGCTGTGCAAGACTAAGGGATTGTGCCTTACAGTGTGCATGTAAGCAGTCCATTCTGCCAACATTTAAGTGCAGTGCCCGCTGTCGTCGCGGTTAATCGCAGTGACAAATCACGGTGAAATGAAATAATGTCTGTGTTCTTCCCGCTTTCTTCGCCCATGTTCAACGCCCAATCTGCATCGTGTTGCAAGCAGCGGCCAATGAAAAAACAACGAACACATGTAAGGCACAATCTCTTAGCTGAATCCTGTGTCTTACTTGCACGGCATGCGTTCCACATCGCCAAAGCGTGTGTAACGAGAGCGTCCTCTGCTCGCGCCGCAATATAGAAGGGGCGCTTGGGGGAGCCATTTCGGTTGGCATACGAAAGCGCGCAAGCCTTGCAGCACCACGCTGGCAGTGTGGTGAACTACAGGCCGACTAGTTGACGACCGGAAGGAGCAAACCTGCTGCGTCAATGTTCTCCCCATCGCTCTATATACCACAATGCAACACCTTGGTTCCATGAGCACCCACGAGCAGCGCTGCATATACCGGCGGCCATGCGCTCCGAGTGTCCTATTTCAATCCGTGAGTACTGTACACTGCACATATAATCCCGATTAGCTCTGATCGATTGATTTGTTCAGTTACCCTTAATGACCACCGGTTATCCTGCCGACGTGCTACGTGCCCGGCCCATATCCATTTCTTCTTCTTGATTTCAACTATGGATTCCAAGAGATGGCAAACGCGTGAGGGGGAGACAGAAAATTAGGTGGGTAGATGAGATTAAGAAGTTTGCAGGTATTACGTGGCAGCAGAAAGCACAGGACCGGGTTGATTGGCGGAACATGGGAGAGGCCTTTGCCCTGCAGTGGGCGTAGACAGGCTGATGATGATGATGATGATGATGATTGATTTGTTCAGTTATGCTCTGCTTAAAAAGCGCAAATGGAGGGAGCGTATTGGCATTTGTCGGTTCGGTGCATTACCTGGCCATCCTATTTTTAAATTATTTTTTGTTCTTACTTTAAGAATTATGGCAGCGCAAGTTAGGAGGCAGACACAAGCAAAGTGACGCACAACACAAAGCCTCAAATGCTAGTTGATAGCTTTATACAGGCAAAAGGGACAGAAAACTGAAAAACAGGTGGGGGGGGGGGATAAGTGGGTCTCAGTCCATTTAGTCCATCACTGTCGGGAGAAAATGAAAAGTGTAAGAGCAGTGAAAGTACAGTGTCACATATGGTTGCTGAGTCGGTTGGCCTTCAAAAGTCACAGCCGCACTCAAGGGCGTCCGCAGAACTTTTTGCAGGGGGGTGCATACGCAAGGGGGGGGGGGCATTCAGCACTGGCAGCCTTTCTTTCACTGCCGTTACATGACAGGCAAGATTAGTCAGTAGTTTGTAACGCGCGAAATTGAATGGCAAACCTGAAGGCCAGGACCTGAGTGTGCTAATCAAGCTGTGTAGCTTATCGCAACTGCATAGAAAAATATTATCCGAAATTCCAAGGGGGGGGGGGGGGGGGCAGACGCCCTCCGGACGCCCATGGCCGCACTTTAGTGCTTTCAGCAGCCTTGATATTGTGACAAAGTAGGACAGTAGCACTGACAATTCGGCGAGTTGGTACGGATGCATAGATTTAGCACGGTGCAACAATTCACACGAAAAGACGAACGATCGATGGCACTTGTGTTCGTGTGATCACTCATCTTTTCATCGGCCTTGTTCCGCCGTTCTAAAAGTAGGAGAGACAAGAGAAACCAGAGAGCATGACAGATTGACTAGCTTTATAGATATTGAACAAGCAGTGTCCTCATTTTTTCATTGAACTAAGGAACCCATGCATTTCATTGTCGTCACCATGCCCTGGCAGGTACACGTGATATCTGTGCGGCACTTGGCCCATGCTGAAAACTGTGTTACATCGTCGTCGCTATGCCATGGCACATACACACTTCATTATGGCTGTGGGAGTATGCACAACTATGGTCCTGACATCTTGTTCAACATTCTATTTGGCTGCCAAGAGAATGCCTTGTAATCAGAGGCTCAGAATAGAAGCCAGCATGTGACAGCTCTCAGCATGTGGTCTGCACAGCACTGTTTTGCCCCAAGCTTCTAAAATCATGCTTTGTTTATGGTACCACTCATGCATAATTTGCCTTTGCTGCTGCATTTCTATCGTCTAATCACATTTGTCGTAAGTGTAAATACAGTGAAACCTCGGTGATACGATCACAGCTGATACGAATTTCGGGGTGATATGAATTTTTCGTTGGTCCCGGCCAAGGCCCATTAGCCTGCAATGCAATGGAGTACGATTGTTGCGAACCAAATTTCACCCAGTGACGTTTGATACGAACGTATGCTACCACACAGGTACGAAGAGATCCTGTCGGTGCTGTCTGGAAGATGCGCCCAGCAGGTGCGAGCGCGGGAACGCAAGCGTGGGCATATGCGCCGCACCGCCAAATTGTCAGAATCACGGTGTCATAAAAACACTTTTCTTACGGTCAGAATAAACCCTCAGAGACGCGCCACGGCCTCCGAGATTGTGTGCGCGAATCTTTGAAGCTCTTAAGTGCCTCCGTGTGCCTTCGCATTTAGATTACAGAGGATATTAGTGCCATGCTTCTTTTTCTAATGCGTCAACGCGGGCTCCTGTCGTTGTACTGTGTTTACACGTGCATGCCTCATGCATCAGACATCCTATGAAAGTGGACGAGGACCGAAAGAAGACCAGGACGGTCTTTGCGAAGGAGTCACGCCTCACAGTGTCAACATGCGCGACCGTTGAGGTCGCACTTGTGCGGGCATGGCCGTAAATATCCCAAAAACATCCCTAACACCTCCACGATAACAAAATCATAACACAAGACCGTGGTTCTGTAATTTTGTGGCCTTGATCCATGGTGTCAAAGCGCTTCTTTCGTTACTTTTACTACAGTACTTCGGTGTCATGCAAAAAAAAACATACTAAAATTTTAAAGGGGCTACTGCTGTCGCGGGCCACAATGCACCTTGTTCATTAATTAAATACGCGCGTATGGGCCATATATTTATGAGTACTGGTATGATTGCCGACATCTAATAACTTAACTGATAATCGCTCAGGGTTCTTGTGGATATTCCTGTGGCCCTGAAAAACAATAAATGAAAGTGTATACCAGCTTTCTTTTATCGCATGCTAATTTTTCATGCTTTCTGCTGATACGAATTTCGGATGATACGAATATTTTTGGTAGTCCCGTGAGATTCGTATTACCGAGGTTTCACTGTAGTAGTGTGGCGTGCTCATGCATAAATATCGTTCCTCTCCTGAACTTTTGGAATGGGTATCAATGGAAGAGTGTCGGAAGATAATTCACCACCATAGAAAGGAGATGAGATTTGTCGCGTTTCTTTCTTGTCTCCCTTCTATCGAGTCTACATGTCTTGTGTATTTCAGTTGGGATTCTACAAGAGATCAAACATGCATGTCCGGTCGATATTTTTGTTTTGTCTGGATTTTTTATATGTTATGCGGGCACATTGAAAGCACATGGAACCGAAAATTTTATTTCCAAAAAACGCTCCCAGCATGGCAAAAAGATATTTGAAAGTGGCGGCGCGGGGCGTCCTGTTTTTCCTCACTGCAATATTTTAAAATTTTACGGCCGAATTTAACGTGAACTATAAATTCTGTGTCGAAAACTTTTTCTGTTGATTTTAATACACAATACTGTGAATTACATCCATGCTTTTTTTATGCCGTCCTAAAAGGAGAAAAATGTGAAAAAGGGCAAACAGGGCCCAAATCAAAAAAGTTTGCCAAGTTTGATGCGCCTTGCTGCCTTTTCTATTTCACACAGAAACTTCAAAACAGTGTCAAATACAGAAAAAAAGCCTTTGCAACAGTTCTACTGTAGATCGTTTTCCTACAGGTAGCGCAAAAGAAGAAAAAAATAGTTAAAAGAAGCAACTTTTTTCTAAAAAGCTCGTCTTCAAAAAAATAAAATAATAAAAAACTCCGGTCTTAATTCTGACGACAATTTTTTATCGAAAAGCACTTATGTCAATGAAAACGCTGTTTTAATATCATATGCCCTCATTTGCATTATTCACGAGATATAACAGGCCAAAATGACCCTTGCTGTGTGTGCTCATTTCAGTGCGATTTATGGTCGTTATCAGCTTGCATTGTGCGTAAATCTACAGTTTTAATTATTTTGCTGCAGCAAAACTTTGCTCTGGTGACTTGTCGTCAAGAAAAATGTGTTCTCAGATTTTATTTGTGTCTAGCATGTGCGAAAGTGCTAAAGGGCTAATGCCTACGCATTGCAGCCTACAACCTGAACTTACCCTGCCATTATTCGCTAATCAGGAGCACGCGACACACCGCGAGCACATGGTTTAGGTAACTTTGCCAAAACTCGCCTTGCACACCAAACAAAGCATCTGTATGCAGCGGCAGGCCAGCTTAAACTGTAACTAAATGCCACAATCCGGCCATAGGTCGGCAAAAATATTGGAACTCACTCCGACTCACTCAAAAAATATATTTTGCATTGAGAGCTCACTCGGACTCAGACTCACCGAAATTTTCCTCACCCATACTCACTCGGACTCAGACTACTAAATTTTCCTCAACTGGACTCACTCGGACTCAAACTCACCAACATATTGCTGAGCCGGACTCACTCAGAGGAGTCAGATTCACGGCTTGAACTGAGTCTGAGGGAGTCGACTCATGAGTCCGCTGGTGTAAAGTTAGCTTTTCCGATCATGGTGTAAATGCTTTTTAACGCCAATATCTCACATAATCGGTGCTCTACAATACACCTTTTGATCTTATACCTTCAAATAGTAGTAATGAGTGCTTGCAATCCAGTTAAGGACGTTTTTATGAAATGTTCGACTCACACGAGACATCTCCATCAAGAACTTGCAATGCAAGAGTTTGCGGGAGGAGGTCATGGAACCCTCCCTTAGAACCCCCCCTTCCCCCACTCACACCTCTTATCAATAAACATTGTGGTGGAGCATGAACGCTAGTGCGTTGCGGCACGTGTGAATAGATTTGAGTATAAATGTAAGCTGGTGTAAGGCTGATAGTAATCCCGATAGGTGAGTTTATAAGTCCATCGGTCGGCAATCAAGGGTGGAGCTCGCTCAGACTCGCTCAATAAATATATGTTGCGCTTAGGGCTCACTCGGACTCAGACTCACTAAAGTTTCCCTCAACCGGACTCGGACTCAAACTCACCAACGTATTGCATAGCCGGACTCACTCAGACTCACGGCTTGATCTGAGTCTGAGTGAGTCGACTCATGAGTGAGTTTGCCGACCTATGCAATCAGCAGGCGCACTGTTATTGAGGTGCTTTCTCACTGCCTGCTTGCTTCCCTTTCATTACGTGCATTGTACACTCTAACCATCTTCCCCATTCAACGCACACTGTGCTAAACAGCATATGTAAAAAGTTACCTCAGTCATTTCTGAGTCGTTAATTTCGCTTCGCGCTATCACGTTTTCGGCGTCCCAGGTAACGTCTTCCTGTATCACCTTAACCTTTACCTCAGCATTTCAGTAGCCAGAAAATGTGCGGTGCGGCACGATTAAGCCATAAGTGGCCGAAGGTGCCCAATTTATGATGTTTTGTTGGCACTTTACTAAAGTGCTTTCCCACGTTGAGAACAGCAGACGTCACTGGTGGCGCCAGACGGGCATTATCCTTAATTTTGACAAGGAGTCTGGCCCACAAATTAATTATTACACCCCAAAGCGTTTAGACATCCTTGGTCATAAAATATGAAACCATGAGTAGTTAAGTGAGCAAATGTGTGCGGCGGTGTTCAGTATAAACGTTTCGACTTTAGCTGTTCACTACACGGGATGCATGCGGCCCATGGCTAGGTTGAGTATTCTGTGCCGATTACTTACGCATCCGCAAAAAGAAGATTGCCGAGAAAAACATTTTCGTTGCGTCAATTTTCTTTCATTCCTGCTTTTGTTGTTGCCTTCCTCCAGAAGCTACTGCCATAGGGTGAGGATCTTCGCGACACCTGTGAGGTCTGCTAGCATTGCTTTACGCGCCTCAACGAAAACCTATCTACATCTATGAGAATTGCGATGAGGTAGTCGAGGCATTTCTTCAGGAAGAAGAAGCGATTGATATCTTGAACAGGTGCGCCCACCTTTCCACTGATGCCTGCAGGTGAGGTTCTAGGCTGCAAACTACATACGTGTTAGCCCTTCAGAGGGCGGCAGCAGCCCATTTTCGCACAAGCTAGACACAAATAATCTGAGAACACGTTTTCTTGACAAGCTACCAGAGCATAGATTTACGCACAATGCAAGCTGATACCCACTGATCACACTAAGTGAGCACACACAGCAAGGGTCATTTTGCCCATTATATCTCGTGAACAAAGCAAATGAGGACATATGATATTAAAACTGTGTGTTCACTGACATAAGTGGTCTTCGATAAAAAATTGTCATGCGCTGTGTCCTTGTCCTCTCACTCGTCTGTTGCCTGTTTTTTGCGCTAAACTACGCTATGACTGACTCGTTCCAACTCGCCCAACAAGCAACGTTGCTAAGTGTCATTAAAATTGAGACCGGTGTTTTCTTTATCCTATTTCTTGAAAATGGACCTTTTTTAAAACAAACTGGCTTGTCTAACTAGTCTTTTTTCTTCTTTTGCGCTGCCCATAGGAAAACGATCTGCCATAGAAATGTTGGAAATGTTCTTTTCTACATTTAAAATTGTTCTGAAGTTTCTGTGTGAAATAGAAAAGGCGCCAAGACGCCTCAAACTTAGCAAACTTTTTTGATTTGGGATGTTTTTGGCATTTTTTCACATTTTTTTTCCTTTTGAGGACAGCATAAAAAAAGCATGGATGTAATTCACAGTAATGCATATCAAAACCAACAGAAAAAAATTTCAACACAACATTTATACTGCGCGTTAAATTCGCCTGTGAAATCCAAAAATATTGCGATGAGCTAAAACAGGATGGCCACACGGCCACCTCCAAATAGTTTTTTGGCACGCTGGGAGCGTTTTTTTGGAAATAATATTTTCGGTTCCGTGCGCTTTGAATGTGGCCACATAACATATAAATAACCCAGGCAAAACAAAAATATCGACCGGACAGGCATGTTTGATCTCTAGTGGAATCACCCTGAGGTAATTTTTGCATCTCTTTCAATGTAGTTGCACCATCAGTGTCCAAATGTGCCATTTAAAAAAATCCGGCAGATTCCACGCACTGTGAGAATCGATGTAATGCGAATCAGCCAGCAAAGAGCTGCATACATCGCCTTGTTTGTCTTTTAGCCAAATCAAATCATTCATGCCATGGCATCTAGTCCACCATATATCACATGTTTGCCATGCACGCATGCATGCACAATCTAGTATACACCATGCCAATAAAACGCATATTCTGGTATATAAAAGGCATGACCTGTCGTTTATGTTCATCACGCACTCGTGTCATGCCATACCAATTTTGGTATATATCCAGTTAACAAAACGGCCGGAAGCGCACTATGACAGTGGCATGTAAATCATGCCGTACATGACATGCATAACATGATTCGCATATGTTAAGACCTCTTATTTATGTTCGTCATACAGTCACATCGTGCAATACCAATTTTGGTGCGTATCAAACGAGCACATGGCCGCGAGTGCACCATGAGTAGAGCATGTAAATCATGCCAGACATGACATGCATATCATGGTTTTTCATGTTACCACCTGTCACTAATGTTCATGATATAGTCATATCGCGCAATACCAGTTTTGGTGTATATCAAGCTAGCGAAACGGCCGCGAATGCACCATGAGTGTGGGATGTAAATGATGACATACATGGCACGCATGGCATGGTTTTCATGTTACCACCTGTTATTCATGTTCTTCGTACAGTCACATCGCGCAATACCAATTTTGGTGCATATCAATCTAGCGAAACGGCCACGAGTGCGCCATGAGCATGGCATGTAAATCATGTCGTACATGTCATGCATGTCATGATTTTCATGTTACCACCTCTCATTATGTTCGTCATGCAGTCGCGTCGCGCAATACCAATTTTGGTGTATATCAAGCAAGCGAAACGGCCACGAGTGCGTCATGAGCATGGCATGTAAATCATACTGAGGCGAAAACAGCGCGTACAGACGAGTACGAACAGACACAAGAAAAGGCACAGACACTGAGGCACTAGCTCGAAACGTGTTATTCAAGTTCATGTAAATCATGTCGTGCATGTCATGCATGTCATGATTTTCATGTTACCACGTCTCATTTACGTTCGCCATACAGTCGCTTCACGCAATACCAATTTTGGTGTACATCAAGCTAGCGAAGCGGCCGCGAATGCATCATGAGGGTGGCATGTAAACCATGACATACATGACATGCATGTCATGGTTTTCATCTTACCAACTGTTATTCATGTTCTTTATGCAGTCACATCGCGCAATACTAATTTTGGTGTATATCAATCTACTGAAACGGCCGCTAGCGCACTATGAGCGTGGCATGTAAATCAGGTCGTACATGACTTGCATGTGATGATTTTCATGTTACCACCTCTCACTTACGTTCGCCATACAGTCGTGTGGCGCAATACCAATTTTGGTGTATATCACGCAAGCGAAACGGCCGCGAATGCACCATGCGCATCGCATGTAAATCATGACATACATGTCATGGATGTCATGGTTTGCATGCTACTACCTGTTATTGATGTTCTTCATACAGTCACATCGCACAATACCAATTTTGGTGTATATCAATCTAGCGAAACGGCCGCGAGTGCGCCATGAGCGTGGCATGTAAATCATGGCGTACATGACATGAATATCATGATTTTCATATTACCACGTGTCAGTTATGTTCGTCATACAGAAATGTCTCGTCATACCAGTTTTCGTATATATCCCTTCATCTAAACGGCCGCGAGCACCCCGAGACCATGTCATGTAAATCATGCTCCACATGACATGCGCGTCATTATTTGCATGTTAGGACCTGTCATTATGTTCGTCATGAGCTCTTGTCACGCTGTATCAATTTTGGTATATATGAAATTAACAGAACGGCCGCAAGAGCCCAAAGGCTGTGGAATGTATATCATGCTGTTCATGACATGCGTGTCATGATTTTCATGATATGACCAGTCATATGTGTTCGTAATAAGGCCATGTTATGACACACCAATTTTGGTGTACATCGGATTAACGAAACGGCCAGGGGAGCAAGTCGTAGGCGGCTAGATAGATAGATAGATAGATAGATAGATAGATAGATAGATAGATAGATAGATAGATAGATAGATAGATAGATAGATAGATAGATAGATAGATAGATAGATAGATAGATAGATAGATAGATAGATAGATAGATAGATAGATAGATAGATACGCTCAACGTCGCAGAAGTTCGCTAAGAAATGCTTCGCATTTAAAAAAAATGCTGCCCAGAATATCCCGTTAACTGGAGTTGTGGTTGTGCTGCCGTGACCTAGCTTAGTGCTCTCTTTACATACAGTATAGAGTAAACATTCACCTTGAACCTGACGGTTGGCTTTAGATGGATTGTGGCAGTTCAGAAAAATAGGTAAAATGAAGTTTGCAAATATAGAGCTTAAGTGCTAAGAAAGAATGCCTGAGTTCGCCTCTTCAAAATGGGAGCCGTTTCTTCTGCAGAAGTTTGGATGTCATGTTTTAAATTCTAAAAACCTCTTCTGCGGCCTTGTGCAGGTCGATCTTGGCCCACGACTGTAACTGGAAAACCAAAAGTGGAGGTGGCGGTGTTCTCTGTCAGAGAAACAGCAAAAGCACTATCGCACAACGAAACATTGCACAACTAAAGCATCGCCTGTGCCTCATGCTGCTGTTTCATCAAAGATCAAGGTCATCGCCCTTGGAGGGACTTTATGCATGGCAGCGTGAGTGGCTGAATGGTCTTCTTTTTGTTCTGTCCTAGGCCGAATAATAGTATCCAAGTGCAACCTCGACAAAAAGCGCAATGGTGACAATGACGTCGTCCACTTACAAGTGCACGCCTAAGTTTTTACACAGGAATGTCAGCAACCGCAACGTCAACCGGAAATCCAGTCTTGCTGCTCAAGCAGAAGGAAGGAAAAAGGGAGACAGGATAGAGAGTAGCCTTTTTCCTTCATTCTGCTTGTGCAGCAAGACCAGAATTTAGTATGAACCAGCTAATCTGCAAAGAAGTATTGTCTCAACATCATATTTGCACAGTACACGTGATGAGGTCTTGCTTATGCTGGCACGTAAGAAATTGGAGCGCTTTACTTCTGTCACGCAACGGGAAGCTGGGAGGGCGTGAACAAATGGTGCTCCACACTTTTCATGATTGCAGCAGTGTAACTGTTCATCGACAAGTTGTTTTGGTTTTTAAAGACGATAGTCTTTCTTGGGATACTTCAACGGAGAAATTTCGGTCTGTCTTTCTATTTGTCGGCAGGTCACTCGATTCAGCCACTCGGCCACAATTGAACCACTTGCCCAAGGGCCAGGCATCTTGAACGGCTCACTAGGTTCATACTTGTGCACATTGTCGATCAAAAAGCAAACATTACGCATATCTGAGGCACAACATCACTAGGTAAGTATTAGGTGGTGTGTTCCTTTAATAGAAAATGCATACATACGTAATTCTAAAGACCCTAGTTTCTTAAGCTGCGCTGAAAATGCGGCTGCGCGTTAAACTTGACTTCCTCCGTGCCATCTGCACGAGCTCATTGTTTTGTTTCGGTTTCGGTTCTGTATTGCACTGTACGAATGCCATGGGGTGCCGCTCCGCATTCCTGTTTTAGCCAGGCGAAGTGTAAATAAAAGAGTGTGTGGAGAGTACTCGATGAGTGCAGACGTTTCTTCTCCTTCAGCGCTTCGCGCCAAACCGCGTGTTCGGGCTGGCTGGCGTCCCCGCCGGTCGTGTTGGTCACCGCCGGTCTTCGCCTGCTGCTGCGCCGGGTCTACCAGTCCGCAACACAGCACTCATGTTCCCGACGTATTGCCAGATGGCGTCCATATCTCACGCAGCGCCTCTTCTATCGTCTTTAGGCGACATTTGCAGCGAAGCACGCAGATGCTCGGCCAATTTTTTCTACATTAGGAAGCCAGGTGTTCAGGTTTCATGCAAATACAACTGTAACGGTCCAATAGAAAGGCAACTACTGGCCTTTCACAAGTGTTTGGAAGAACAACATAATGTTCAGGTACTGGGCAATGCATACTCTTTCTGTAAACATTGAAAGAAAGTTCTCCATTATTCCTGTTTACCAATACATTCAAAAATGGTAGTTTCCAGTCTGCCTCCATCTCCACCATGAACTGAAAGAAATCTACTTGATAGATTAGATGCATTTGGAAGCTTCCAAAGCAGAGAGATTAATCACACAAAAAAAATATTATTCATAGCACACAAAAATAATTGGTTTTGGGCTGAAAGAAGCAATGGAAGTATATTCCAGCCACTGCATTATCAGATTCGTGGTGTGCCTTGGACTTGCACTTAACATTGTCTTTTCGAAACACACGTAGGTATTGCCCATGGAAAAACTGAGGAGCATCTTCAAGTCGGGAGCATCAATTTGAGACCTTTCTTGTAGGGCTGGATGAGGTTGAGAGCAGCAGTACGCACTTCAATGGTCACGTCAATGATAATATAAGTAACCAGAACTGTATACTTCCATGCCCACTGACGCTGACGTGAAAGTCCACAACTCGCCAATGGTTGACTGTCACAGTGGCTGCAAAATCACGCCCTCACTTCTTTCATCCCAACAAACAAACATTTCAGCCAAGCATTTTTGTGTGTTATGTACTATCTGCATCAAATGAAACCCGAACAGCGGCAAGCCTTCGCAATGGTATAGTGCGCGCCGTCCAGTTATCACCATGCACGGGCGCGCGTATGCGCAGTGCGGCCAAACGGATGCACGCGCCCAGGGGCGTAGCCAGAAATTTTTTTCGGGGGGGGGGGGTTCAACCATACTTTATGTATGTTCGTGCGTGCGTTTGTATGTGCGCGTGTATATATACGCAAGGAAAACTGAAAAATTTCGGGGGGGGGGGGGGGGGTTTGAACCCCCCCCTGGCTACGCCCCTGCACGCGCCTGTCAATGGTAATGACAGGACGGCGCGCACTTATTATTGCGAAGGCTTGCCGCTGTTTGGGTTTCGTTTGACGCAGATAGTACATTATTGTTTTTGCCTGATTAAGTGCACTGCTCTGAAAGCTTCCACACCCATTTAACTCTTCCCCTGGAGAGTTTTTTTTGCCAAAATCGATACAAAAATACCCATATTTTTTTATTTGGTTGGTTGATTCTAAGTGTCTTGAAACAACTAGAAAAATTATTCAAGGACGCTTTATTAGCATTATACATGCGACATATTTTTTTGTATGTTAGAAAATATGCAGATGATTGACTTCACCGCACTGCACCACGGAAAGCGCCCTAACATCTCCAGCCTTCAGTACAGAAAATGTCTCTTTGAAATTTGAAATGTAAAGAGCAAGGACTAGCGAGTCCTTGAAAACAAACCTTTAACGTGCTGGTAGGCGTTTGCTTACATCTAACGGCGTCACCTGCTAACGTATTGAGGCATGATCGTCATCCAAATCCAGCGGTTTAGAGAAACTATGCTGCTCTCTGTAGTCACTGCCGCAACTCACAGGGGAACTGCAATTCTTCTTTTCACAACGCTTCGGCAAACAAGCACTGTTGTCTTTTTTTTTTTTAATGGAGCTGTTGCAAGCAAGCACGCACCTCTTGCGCACAGAGGAGGATGCCATTTTCTAATTCCAGTTGCCACAATCAAGCCCGTCCTTGACTAAAATGCATGTTTTGAGCATGTTTTTAAATTTTTTATCGTGCCATCTGTTGAATCGAAAGAGAAGACAGCTAATTGAATCAGGGTAGCTTAACTGCGGCGCCTTCTAATGCTTGTTTCAGGGTGGACGAGCCTAGCTCGTCCTTGGTGTGAGCGGTACGGTACAAATTGTGTGGACGAGCTCAGCTCATCTTTGATAAGGAAAGGGTTAAACCATCGGGTAGATTCCAGTAAATTCACAGTAGAGATGGAGCAGATTCGAAATTACCATTCTTTTGGATGAGTTGGCTAACAGGAACAACAGAACACTGCATTCCTTCAGTGTTTACAGAAAGGGTACGCATGGACTGGTACCTGAGCTTAATGTCTGCCCATCTGTGCATAATGTCTGCACTTGCCAGAGGTCAGCAGTTGCCCCTCTTGGACCGTTTCAGTCGCATTCGCACGAAACCTGAAGACCTGACTTCCTAAATGTACAAAACTCAAAAGTACTTTTCGACAAATAGTTCCACTCTTGAGTACATGAAAACTGTGGAACACTGTTTGTCCAAACCCTCCTGGCCTGCCAGAATCCGACAGAGGTAATGCGCTCCGATTCCTCACATGCCAGGGTAAGTGAGACCTCATGACGCGTACAGTGTAATTATGATGTTGGGGCTGCTAACCTTCCTGCGTACAAACTTGGGCAAGGGCTCATATGAGGAAAGGACAAGCTGCCAAAAGAAGTCCTTACAGGCATTTTCTGCAAGATTCCCTGGGCAGACTGGGCGAGTGTCTACACGAGGGGGACTTACACAGCAGCTACACTAACTTCATAACAATGTCGATAAGAAAAAGATGACAGAGCACGCAAGCAACAACTGAGCACAATACAGACTGGGTGAATTCTATATAGTACAATTGGCCAGTAAAAAAATGGAAGTCATGTTTGTATCTGAAATCCTTTGAGATACAAGCGCTTTTCTGTTGTACTTTCTTCCATTACGATCAATGCAATCGTGTTGCCCTTTTTTGCTGGTGCCCTCGAAGGCTGTGCACATATGAGCTTAGAAGCGTTCCCATGATTCCAAGTCTCTTCATGGGATTATTTTAGTGTCAGTCTCACCGGCATCGTTGAAGTTGACGCGGTAATCGTGTTTCTCACAATAATGGTTGAGAGCATCGCGCTCTGAACAACACCCACGTTGGAGGATTGGCTTAAGAAATGGATAGGCTAACAGAAATGGACTTAGATAATTTGTGTGATTGTTGAAAAAAAAATAATCAGTAGGAATTAATAATGGTTATTTCAAAAATTAGATCAAAATGAAGGGACAAGGGGGCAGCACTAGAATGAATACAAAGGACGAGAAGACAGGACATGCACTAGCACTAGAATGAATACAAAGGACGAGAAGACAGGACATGCACTGTGTCCTGTCTTCTCGTCCTTTGTATTCGTCCTAGCGCTGCCCCCTTGTCCCCTCATTATGAACCCAAACCAACTCGCCTACCTATTTGTGATTCTGTTAGATCAGAAGCTTGATCCAGTAAAAGATTAATTGAATTTTAACTAAAAGAACCATATTAATCTAATTAATGCTGAAGGGCCTCAAAACCAGCTTCACTATTTTTAACATTTCAAGTAAATATGGGCTTGGAATTCAAACTTTTGCAACGATAAACAATGCCAAACATAGCCACGGAATAAAAAACAATCTTGTGCTCCTCTTTGGGCCTTTCGCTATCCCCAGAGTTGGTAGTGACGTGACCAGAAAATCTGGTCATGTCAGCAGCTGAGAGAACCTGTTTGTCTGCCTGCAGGTATGCGTATTCGCTGCTTATCCTTCTCGCACGGTGAGGAGAAACACTTGCCCAGGAGGAGAGATAAGTTAACGAATGGAGTGTAGCGCATGAAAGAGTGAAACGAGGGAGGGCTGCATTTTGATCATCATACGCATGTAACTCCGCTAATAGAGCAGCATTTCAAAAAATTACAGCTTTTCCCGCTAAAGGGGACCATGAGGCGATGCGAAGCCGGAGCACTTGCACGATCGCGTTCCGTTGGCGTTCGTTGGGCATGCTACCGACCTCGCGTCGCGGAACGCGAAGAGGAACGCTACGCGCGTCTTGTCTTCTAGCCTGGCCGTTAATTCTCACAGGGCCAGCGGGGAACGTGGTCGACAGACGTGCGAGAGGGGGGCAGCGTAGGACAGGAGAGAGAGGGGGTGGGGACGCGCATGCGCTGGTGCTCATCGCGGTGTTGCGCAGGAGAGTAAGGTGGATAATTGGGCAAGTTGGTATATCTTCATCGTAACTCAGCGCACACACACGAACACAGAAGAATAAGGAAACGACGACACGAGCGCTGTCTATCAACTGCTCGTGTCGTCGTTTCCTTATTCTTCTGTGTTCGTGTGTGTGCGCTGAGTTACGATGCGCAGGAGAGAATTTCGGCATGTCTAGCCCGCGTTTCAGAGGAAGCGTGAAAAGGGGGAGGGGAGAGGGAAGTGGAGAGGGAAAGTGGAGAGAGGGAGGGGAGAGAGAGGGAGGGGAGAGGGAGAGTGGAGAGGGGAAATGGAAGAGGGGGGTGGAGAGGGTATGCGCATGCGCAGTAAGGGTGGTCACGCCGCACACCACCACCACCACCGGATTGAACCCCGCCATAAGATACTTCGCATCTAAAAATTCTCGTGGCCACATGTTCGCTGTAGTAAGGCAGAGTGACCGCGACTGGTATGCAGGAAACACGACTCGTGTAAAGGAAGTGACGAAATTTAAATAAGGCACGTTGAAGCAGAATGTCTTAGGAAAAAATTGCTAGTCATGTGATATATACAGCTACACAGGTTATTTCTTGTATGTAATGCGTGGGACTTACTTTTTCCTTTCTGAAAATAAATTAGTTCCAAAAAGCTATTTCATCTCTTTGCAAGGAGAAGCACCACAGCGGCTGCCCTTGAGTTTTTTTTTATGCTGTACAGAGAAAGAAAAGGTGGATATAGTGCTTTCTTGTGTACAACGTGAAAGAAACATAAGCACGAAACATCACACACAAAGGTAGGGCGATCCGCTGGCGTAAGTGAGATTACTTGTTACTTTCCACGACACGACACTGCCGCGATCTGCCCATTTTGTCCCTTCCTTGTCACAGTAAGTTCTGGTGTGACATCACAAAGTGGCCACATTTCCTGCGCGCCAAGTGTGGTCAGTTTTCGCATCGGCCTTGAAATTTGATGATGAATACTCAAACTACGTGCAACTTTTGTCATTCTAAAAAATGGGTGTGCCATGTATTGCAACTGCTTACTACTTTCTCATATATACAAGGGCCTTCAAGGCAATTATTAAAAAGCTAATTATAACAAGCCATCACTTCAATGTCACTTTAGCAAAGTATTTCGGCCTTGACTTATATTTAGCGTGTGAAGACAACAGGAGTGTGACAGTGATAGCATTATTATGAAAAAAAATCTGCATTTTCTAAAAAAGCACTCTGTATAAAAGGCAGCATATTTAGAGGCAAATATACAGACATTGAAGATGTTAAAAAAAGAAATCACAGCATATCCACGGAGTGAATGATGATGAGTGGGCGAAGCTGCGGAGGTTCATCGGTAAACCGTGAATTCTGCCCAGTACATCATCACCGACGTGAGATCGGGCGCGTTTATACTAAAGGTTTGATGAGTTATGACGACTTGCAGCTCACTTTAATTTTACATGTACGCTGTGAATTTTCATTGTTTAGAAAACCATTGCTTTAGAAAACATCTGGCGTCTTTCGTTAAGCAGCTGGCGTCTTTTCGTTTTGCTTTAGAAACATCTGGCGTTCTTTCGTTTTGCTTTTACAAAACATCTGACGTCTTTCGTTGGTTTATTTCATCAATGAACGGCGTTTTGAACAAAATTTTTATTGTTTAATCACGCACAGGAGAAATCTCACCAGGCACTACCTTGGAGGTAAAGAATGGCTGCTAATGGGAATGAGAGACAGAACAAGTCGGCTTTTAGCTAACGCTGCGAATTTTTTATTGTTCAACAACGCACAGGAAAAATCTCCCACCGGCACCACCTTGGAGGTCAAAGCGTAAGACTGGTTACGCACTACGACTACGAATACTACGACTACGACTATGACTACGAGGGACGAACGGGTGCCGCCTTAAGGAGCTTCGCCCCTAAAAAAGGTTGATTCCTCTTCTCCTGAAGTTTCACGATCCTCTACTCACACACAGTTCATGGAAAGCGAAGTGAACATCTGCCTTTCATACAAATGTAGGTCGTGTTCAGCCTGATTGGTTGGTTATGGCGATGGCAGCCATCATAACAATTCTGACCTGCACCTTGATTCTTCTCCCAAAAATTTTATCTCGTGTAATGATGGCACCCTCAAGACTGGGTGTATTTTCAAAGCAAAACTCAATTATTACGTCATTGATATGGTAAATACAGGTAAGATTCGATCTAATGAAGGCAGATTTTATGAAGTTTCTGATCTAACGAAGAAATTTCGATTCCCCAGCAAGGACTCGCAGAGAAAGAAAAGGTTCAGGAAAGACTCAGTGTTATCAACTCGAATTAACGAACTAGCTTGGCCACCAAACCCGATTTAGCGAAATATTTACAAAAATAACTGAGTAAAGAAGCTGTGGCTTCCTTCCACTTTTCTGGAGACTGGTTTTTCTTATGAGTATGCGCTCTAACGCTGTCGCATTAAAACGTCTAGCTGCCCTACTCATGGCCCTTTAGCTTTAGATTGATGAGGCTGCACGCCGCGCCCTTGAATGGAGCAATAGACTCTGCTGTCGGTAGCTCTCCTACGAAGTGGATAGTGCTATGGGCAGCAGTGGTTAGTTTCCCTATTTCATGGCACTAATCGTCTCCTTGCAGCTTTCTGTCTCGGTCTGCTTGCACAGTCACTTCATTTATTGCCCGTGTCTCCACATACCATTCACCCGTCATTGCTTGATGTAAAAGCCTTTTGGGCCTACATCGCCCGGACATGGTGCCCCTTATTTCTGGGCCTCATGTGAGGCTCTATGTCAGGACCGACTTCGGGCCGCCCTCGCAGACTTTTCACATGCGCAGAAATAGATTGGTGTTGGTGAGAAGGACGATTGCCTGGCAGCTTTTCGTTGTCACTAAATTACAATTTTAGATTTCGAGGAGTCAAAAAATTACTTCTCAATTTTACGAACTTCCAGGTTTAACAAACTAATTCAAGCATCCTTATCACTTCGTTAGATCGAGTTTTAACTGTAATCACTCAGTTCTTGTGTACCTGTTACATTCATAATATGAAAGTTAGCGAAAGTTAGTTTGCCTAAAATAACCTTCCTCATTCTTGTTTTCAATTGGGAAAAGTTTATTACCTGTTATAGTGAACAGAGTAAGGCACAAGGATGTCTCGTGGGCTAAGCAGGCATATAGATGACTGTCCAATCTAGCATGCAAGAACAACTGATTTATTCTCTCGAGGTGTTTTCTCAAGGAGCCTTAGCATCACACGGGGCAGCAACCAAATGGAGCTGAAAAGCAGGACGATGGCTCCACAAAATATGACACCCCCTTGTCCCCTTAGAGAAAATAATGCAAATGAAAAAAATGTACATGTTTGCCGTTGGGACATACAGAGGTGATGTTCTTAAACAGATGGTCCTGGCACCCACTTGTTTTTAACACACCCTAATTCAACATAAACCAATTTTAAGCTGGGAAAAAATGCAGCATATGCCTCCTATTTTTAAACCAGAAAAGAATGCAGCACACAGAGTTTATGTTCACGACTTGACATATCCTGATACGTAATATTTATTTTCACCATTCTCACACATGAACTGCATGCTTTTTAAATAAGTCTGCAGCTATAATGCCTCAACTTCACCAATTCGACCTTTGATGCATGCGATATTCAGAATATGAAGGACACATTTCATGATCTGTTGTGGCAAAATTTTATACCTAAAGCTTTTTAAATGAGCTTTCCTATTAAACCAGCACATTACTGTCACCACTCTTTATACATTACATGGGAACTGTTTTGTCACCACCTTGTTGATTGCTTTACTGTTTTTGTGAGTGCTACAAACAACAGTTTTGGTTGAGTAGTGAATTGTAATGCGTGTGGAATTTTCAGACCTGTTTGCTTCAAGAAATGCTGCACGCTGTACCTGAGTAACTATGGTACTCATGTTATTTACATTCTGCTTAAATATCAGTGCTTGAAATGTGATAAGCATATTATATCTGTTAAGGCTCTAACCACTTTTTGCTGGTTGCACAGCCACCTCATAACTGTTCCGTTGGCAATAGATTTCAGTATTTGTGTCCTGTGTGAAAATTTCGTCTAAAATAAAATTGGCTTTTGGTTTATTTCAGATGGTTCGAGTTCCACACGGAGGATCCTGAAGCTAATTCTTCCAAGGCAGAGTGGGGCATGCTGAAAGTTATCAGAAGGCCGAAAGAATAAATCGATGGTTAATCTGCATGTGCAACCATCGTCAAGTGTTATCATGTACTGTTTTTGCAGCTGCATAATATTAAGCAGTCCGAGTCTGCCCCAGCAGCCCATATGGGTAACAGGTGTTTTGATTAAGACTTCTTTTATGATGTCTCTGAAAGTAAGGCAGTATGCATTCAATGAATTCGAATTATTTCATAAACATGGCTTCATGTGGTTGGATAAACCAGTTGCATAAATTGATGTGATATTTCCAGGAATGACAAGTTCCCTGTGAGATTCACACACTAGTTTTCTCACGCAATTGACTAGGTGGCAGTGTAAGGTTTCTAATACAAATAGTGATAGGAACCACCACAGTTCTTCAAGTGGCTGACACCAACAAACTTTCCATAAGTACCAGTGAAACATGGCTTATTATTTGATGGCAACACTGTTACTCAGATGTGCACCGTAGAGTAGCTCTAGGTCCCTGTCTTTATATGTTTAATATGCTACACTGCCCAGGTATAGCAATATATGACACTCAAAATATCACAACGGCGGTAAATCGGGCTGTCTCTATGTGTTCGTCCGCCGTCTTTTGTGCTGTTATTTTATGATTACGACCCAAAATATAAAAAGCTGATATATGGGCATATAAAAATTCGCCAGATATGGCCATATATGACATTATATAGGGATCCGATATATGGGTATATTAAAAATTAGGCAGATATGGCCATATATGGCCATATATGACAATATAAGGGATCCCATATATGGGTATATTAAAACTTGGGCAGATATGGACATATATGGCCATATATGTCATATATGGCCATATCTGTCCATATCTGCCCAATTTTTAATATACCCATATATGGATTTTTTATATAAGTCCATATATGGTATTTTTGTAAGGGGAGCCTTAGCAGACAACAGTGCATCATTGCTTACAGCTATGGCGGCGCAAGCGCCCGTTGCTGGCGCGTTAGTGCTTCGAGCTGGATTTAAAGATATCGTAGTGGGATCGTTCTTCCGCGATGCCACCATTAAAAAAGGGGAAAACCTGCACGAGAGCGGCCACGTTTTTGATGTCAGTGAACGCTTTGCTACGGCGTCGTCAGTACTGACGGCTAAATGCGTGCGTCAGGCGTGCGTCCCACAAGAGGCTTACTCCATAGCTATCGAGGCAAGCTGTCATTCTTTCATGCTTAGAATATTATTGGTGCATGCCCACTGCCCGTGTACTTGCAAGATGCTCAGAACATTTAGAATTATCCACGGCCACTCGCCGTGGAAACTTCGGCGAGTGGCCGGGCGGCGTGGTTATTTGTTGGCGGCTTCGTGTCATGTCGATTCGCAGCCACCAAGTGTTTTGCTTGAAATTGTCGCGCGTAGCCTCGACCTTACTGCAGCATCATCATCGCTCATCATGATCGTTTCTACCTCGCCGCTCGCGCGGCTCATGCCAAGAGCTTGAGGTGCGGGCGAGAAATAAACGTGTTACGATCGTCTTTCGCTTCAAGTGATGTGGCGCCGACGACGGCACGGTCACGATCGGCCTCCATCAGTCTACCTCATTCGCTACAACCTCTTTCGTTGTTTATACTTGTTTCCGAAACAAACATTGCGCTTCCGTCGCAACAGCGTTCGCTGAAAACTGCAACGACGGCCAGATCTAAGATGAAAATAAATAGCCTCGATTTTAGTTCCGTGTGCACATTTGCCTACATGCTGCACACTTTGTTTGTTTCGTCAACGCCGAATGATTACAGGGTCAGCTGTTTACTACAAGTATCAACCACTTAAAGTGCTTGCGCACTTGGCTCTCTCGTCTGCGCGAGCTCACCACGCTTTTATAATTTGCGCAAACTCTGGTGTAACCCAAGCTACGCCCTAGCGCAGAGGTGCGCAAACATTTCCGGTACCAAGGCGTTGGACTGGGCTGGTTAATACATTCTCAAAATCGATAAAAAATCAGCGGTAACCAGAGGACACAGTGAGTGTCCCGTCGTTTCCTCGCACTGTGTCCTGTGTTTACCACTGTTATTTTTTTGTTTTTTATCCATTTTAACATTTTCGGGACCACGACCTCTCGAAGCTGCCGATTGCCATAGGGCTACCCCAGCCGTAGTCTTTCTGCTTTAATCGGTCTATCGGGAAGAACCGCGACCAC
The DNA here is from genome assembly GCF_013339695.2 of Rhipicephalus sanguineus. Taxonomy (NCBI): domain Eukaryota; kingdom Metazoa; phylum Arthropoda; class Arachnida; order Ixodida; family Ixodidae; genus Rhipicephalus; species Rhipicephalus sanguineus. The sequence continues at coordinate 195,293,745 of NC_051180.1, forward strand.
CTGACATTTTTGTCCCTCAACATCTCGGGGGAAGGGGACCGACTCCCAGTTAGCGCATCTCTAACCGAACAGCTGCGCTTCCGCCAGTACTAAAATCATGACTGCAGAAACAGCGCGAACGTAAAGCACGGGACGTAGAAGACACACATACGACGACACGAGCGCTGACTATCAACTTATCTTCTGCAAGCACGGACCGCTTACGATACCCGTCAGGAAATATCGTTGGCACGTACGACGGGGACGACACATCCTTGGACGGCACACCCCCAACGAAATGTGCACTGCATGTCTTCGAGTGCCGAGAGGGCTCCCAGTTTGTTCCGTCATGGCTGAAATGTACTGATCCTAGCGGCACAAGAAAAACAAAACCGCAGAACGCGAGACGGCGGAGGGAGCGGTAACCAAGCTAACTTTTTTCGTCGCACAGCCGTGATCCACTTCTGCCACTGCCCAATAAAGCACGGACGAGTTGAGAAACGGTGACACGTCGTTCCCGCAGGGCACGACGTGTACCTGTTGGTACAACCGACGACGCAGCAGTTCATGACTGCGTCACAGAACACCTGCAACTGCGTGCTAGCGGGCGCGGGAAAGCGTTCGCTTCTGCTCGGGCTCTCAACGACTGCCTTCTCTGACGGCCGCGCGGTGGCGTGCCAGTCGCAGTGAACGGACTGTATACTGACCGCTTTCACCAATAAGTTTTAAATAAATTGTTAAATTCATTAGTACCTTTGATTACATATACTCAATAGAGGAAGATTCGATGCGTATAAAGTATCTTGTTAATTTTTACTTGCTTTGAATTACGAGGACCTATTATCGTTTTTGATCATCTGCTCGAATTAACCTATGATTTCTCATTGCTAATTATCAACTGAAGAACTCCACAGTATTCATACCCTTCATATCTTGAGCAGCTTCAAGAAAAACAAACTTGCTCAAAACACTGGCATTTTAACGTGTTTTGGGGCCACCGAAACACTATGAAGCGCATGCACCCCTATAAGTTGGTTTTGCTGCAACGCACCTTTTCAGAAAAGTTCCCGTCGAACCTCAGAAACTTCGCCAACATCAGCCAAACTTCACAGGTACGAAGATTGATTAATCGAGATTGGATCACCTTAGTGATTTAAGCAGGTGAGGGCGCATTGTTTTTATATAAATTTTTAAATTCTCTTCTATGGAGTTTCACATAGCACATAAAAGTGGTTCTCGAACCCAGGAAGTTTACGGGAATAAAGCACGACTTCTCGCACTGTGAGACGATGACTCCCAGATTATATGGACGAAGTGATTTAAGCGTATATTGAAGCGTTGCACTACAATAAATGTTTAAAGGTCGTTTCCCGTTCAGTGACGCTGCCACTCAGCAGCCAACGCAACAGATGGCACTAGTTGTCGATGTCCTGAATTCCTGGACATTCCCGACTGCCTATCTCGCTATCCGGTTGGCGAGTCGCGTACCGTCCCTGACACCGACGCTTGCGTGTGCTCCGTTTCCCAACTGACCCACATAGCCGACGAGCAACACCGTGATGCATCCTTGCGGGCTATCGTCGAGCGCCTCGAATCCTCACCTTCGGACCGATCTCATCGCTCGTTCGTGCTCCAGAATGGTACACTATACGGCCACAACTTTCATCCAGACTGCCCATCCCTGCTGCTTGTTGTACCCAAACACCTCCGCTCGGCTGTACTCCACGAACTTCACAACGTTCCAACTGCCGGTCACCTTTGTGTGTCCCGCACATACGACCGGATCCGCCGTCGCTTCTATTGACCAGGTCTCGCGCGCTCCGTCGGAAGATACGTCACGGCGTTTGAGAAATGTCAGCGCCGCAAAACACCGTCGACGCTTCCGGCTGGGTGCCTCAACCACTCGACAATTCGTCCGAATGCTTCTTTCGCGTCGGCTGGGACCTACTCGGCCCTTTTCGCCTGTCTTCTGCTGGCAACAGGTGGATAGCTGTGGCCACAGACTACGCCACACGCTGCGCCATCACACGAGCTCTTCCAACAAGCTGCGCCACAGATGTCGCCGATTTCCTTCTCCGCGACGTGATCTTGCAACATGGTGCTCCACGCCAGCTGCTCACGGACCGTGGCCGCACATTTCTATCCAGAGTCATAGCGGACATCCTGCGTTCATGTGAAACGCGGCACAAGCTCACTACGTCGTACCATCCGCAAACAAATGGCCTCACGGAGCGTCTGAACCGCACCCTAACCGGCATGCTTTGAATTTCCTCAGACCACTCCGACTGGGACCTTGCTCTACCATGCGTGACATTTGCCTACAATTCTTCGCGCCATGACACGGCTGGTTACTCCCCATTTCTCCTGTTGTTCGGCCGCGAACCCACATTGCCCCTCGATACAGTCATTCCGTTGCCAGCAGCTCCGACCACTGAATACGCCCTGGACGCTATCAGCCGGGCCGCTCGTGCACGCGAAGCCGCTCGTACTCGCCTTCTGACCTCCCAAGAGAACCAACGCCGTCGGTATGATCAACGACACCGCGACGTACACTTTTCGCCCGGTTCTTTGGTTCTGCTGTGGTATCCGACCCGGCACGTTGGCATGTCCGACAAACTGCTCTCTCGGTACACAGGGCCATACCGAGTGCTTCGTGCGGTGACTCCCGTCACTTATGAAATCGCTCCTGCTGCCTCGTCGTCTTCATCCAACCCGCAGGCCAGCGACATCGTACACGTCGCACGCCTCAAGCAGTACCACTCGCCCGATGACGTTGACGTCTAAATGCGCCGAGACGGCGCCTTTGCCGCCGGGGGTTATGCTATGTAGGCTGCCAGAGTGCATATTGTCGACGCGCGTGTGCGCCCGACGAAGAGGACGAAGATCGCTTGCTGCTCGAGCTCGGAGCCGGACTGGTCAGCGCTGCAGCTGCTCTTGAGAATATATCTTCTAGACAGCCTACCGTGCAAGCGACTCGTCACTCGCGTAACAATATGTAGCAAAAGAGGGCATCACCGGCGAGCGCGACCGCCAATGCGAAATCGGCGAGCTTAACGGACATTGCAGAGGCAAAAGCCGCGCGGTTGGATACAGTCAGCGCTAAGACCTTCGTTAGGAAGTTAGATGGTTATCGCTGCGAGTAAATTACAGTAAATTACGTAACGTTTACTGGTTGACGAACTTTGAAGTCTTCACGATTGCTGATGAAATGACGACACCACACGCATTTATCCTTTTGCGCGTTACTTTCTTTATCGCAATGAGAGTTGGCATGCGCAGGCTCAAGTGCATATTTCAATTCGCGGTGGTCCATGCATGGACCAAGTGGCGCGCGATCCGCTGCTAGGCGAGAAAACATCTTTTAAAGTGCGTCTTCTAGACGTCATAAACAAGACGTTTTTGAAACCTCGAAAGTGGTTTAGAAACCAACAAACGCCTTGAAATAACTCTTTGTAAGACGTTGCAGACAAAGATGGCCTTCAAAAGTGCGTTTTCTAGACGTAACCAAAAACAGATATAAGTGACGTTTTTAAAAAGTCGAAATTGGTTTAGACTACGTTTCATCCCATTTATCCCTAAAATTTACTCTTTCTAGACGATGTGTGCTACCTGGGACGGTTGGTTCCCTTGATAACGGTTTGCACAAGGAACGTATCTCTGCACACGGCCTGCATCTCCCGCGTGGTTGATCTCTTTGCTGCCTTTGGAGACTAACTGGTACGGCACGCACCCCTCTTTGATTGTTCCTTCAACGGTCTATCCGTCCATCACGCGCGCCTAGTGGGCTCCGCTACTCCACTTTCGGGTAATTTTGCCTTAGTGTGTATGAGTTTGGTGACCGGAGGGGAACAGATTATAACTACGCTTCAGTATAGGCGCCCACCTCCGTAGAAGCGGAAGCGGCCGCCATTGCTTTGGCCATGACGAGTGCCTCCGCTAGAACGATTTTAAGTGACTCGAAGAGAGCCATCTCTCTCGAAAGGGAGCATAAACGTCCGAGCGGCGAATATTCTAAGAAATTGCCAGTGTGACAAAATATTGAATTAGTATCGAGTCCCTGCCCACTCGGAGAACCTTGGGAACGAGCAGGCGCACCGCGCCGACTGAGGTCTAACAAACTGGCAGGCGCGTTCCTCGTACCCGCTCTTAACTGGTGAAGCACCAAATACCTTCACCGATATAACAAATATCTATAAAAATGAACGGCGAATTTACCCTCCGCCAGATGAAAACCTCACGATCCTCCGTCGGATTCAAACATACCATTTCCCTCACTGGCTGACATTTACTACATGCGGATGGGTTAACCCAAAATTGTAGCGCACAAGATTTGGCCACACAAAACCACGTATTATGGGGCTGTGAAGGCTTTCCTCCCGCCAATACGCTCTTGCCAGTTCGCTCACGTCATCGTGAGAATGTACCTCATTAAAACTCGCATTAAGGACAAACAGGTATCAATTGCTGCGTGACACTGTAAAAAATGTGTTAAAGCACAGACATCTTTACAGAAAAAGTCTGTGGTCACACAGAAAATTTCTGTTATTCGTCGTTAGCAGCAGTATGTACCTGGAAAAAACAGAGCATTTCTGTCTTTAATGTCGGCACTTTACAGACGATTGATCACGTGTCTCTTAGTAATTGAAAAACGACTATGAAAAATACACTTCACCAAGTAATAAATTGCTTATATTTTAGGAAGCAAGCCAATAGTAACAATTAATTTTGTTTTAAGCAATATGCGTATTTGTACATGCTGCGGTCCTTGCTTTCGGCGCGCTTCAATGCACACATTCAAATTTCATACTGGACCGACTGACGCTCCTCGTTGTTTGCTCGTCGACGGTCTGCTGCCACTGAACCACTGCGTTTTGTTACAGTTCGTCCATCAGGTGAGTGAGAGTTCCCTTGCTGCTTTATATAATTACTGAACGCTATTCTGTATTACTGAAGTGATATTACGTGATTATGTTGTAGCTATAGTGCTCGGTGACAGCGGCTCGTGTAGCCATTACAGTTAGCGACATTTTTTTAACCAATGGTTCTAGAAACGTTGGTTGCTATATAGTACACGTCGTATTTAGCTGTGCTGCTGCGCTTAGCCATGCTGCAGGTGGTGTACATATTGGCAGGAGGTGTAAACAGAGCAGTACTGCATTTGAAATGTGCCAAGCGGCTGCCGCGGTTTGTGCAGTGGGTTTCGTTGTTAGCGCGCGAGCGTACTGTCGTGCACGCCCAGTTCAGGCATTGAGTGCGCGAGATTGCGTCACACTGCAATCTGTTCGACCTCTGTCTTATCTGTGAGGAACTAGTTTAGGCGCACCGCAGCAGGTGTCCGCTAATGTTGCGATCAAAGAATGTGTTCTCGTCACATGTGGTTTGTGCGGAATGAGGATCGCGTGCGTCCTTAGCTTGCTATGATGCGTGATTTTTTGTTCTGCTTTGCCAGCGGAATCGCCTCGCTATGAAGCACCGTACACTGGCCAGAGGGAGCTGCGTTCCTCGCACTGGCCCGTCCCAAGTCCGCTGACATTGGCCGTTAGGGGCACGCAGAAAGTAGACGCGCTCACGCGTCCCCCGTGTAGCCTGGCCACAATCCGCGCACTCGCGCAGGGAGGGAGACGCGCGCATCGCGTTCAATTTTGACGGACCCCGTCTCATTATTGCTTTTTTTATCCGCTAGGCTTTGCGCTCTGGCGCTGCAGTCGCACTGGAAAACTCGACTGTACGGTGCCTATAGTCGAGCGCAGCGTTCGCGTCAACCAGCGTCAGCAAATGTTCGCGACGCCAGGTTGGTTGGTTCCTCACCTTACGTTGACGCGAAAACCGAGCACTCATACTCCCACTTGCGCGCAGCGCCGGCCGCGCTGCGTTGACTTGAAGCATGCGCAGTTGAACACGCCCGGCGTCCCTTCGTTGCCTTCCTCACGAGAAACGAAGAAACGCACACTGTAAGCGAAAGTTAGCCGAGACTGGGGGTTTTGCGGCCCATTACCTCTGAAAACTCCCTTGCTTCTAAAATTAGTACCTCATGGAGTAAAAGTGGCACATGACATAGTTTTACCACCACCTCTGAGAAACGTAGTAAAAGGATGTCATAATCGAATTTTACTACGTGAGGAGTATTCTGTCACGTGATTTTCAACCACTGTTTGAGAGTTTATTACCATCTGACCTCAAGCTCCCACCGCTCGCCCCGCTTCGGCGGCTTTTGTCCGACGATGAGCGCCCCTTCCAGTTTTTTAGGGGCGTAGCTCCTCTTAGTCTAACCTTGTCACGTCTCCGTTGTCCGGCGTATCTCCCGGCAGCCGGCAGTATCTGTCCGGTGGGGGTGGTGGTGTGCTGCGTGACCACCCTTACTGCGCATGCGCATACCCTCTCCACACACCTCCTCTCCACTCCCCCTCACCATTCCCCATGCCCTCTACCCCTCTCCCCTTCCCCCTCTCCACTCACCCTCTCCCCTTCCCCCTCTCCCATACCCCTCTCCCCTTCCCCTTCCCCTCTCCCATAACCAGTCTTAAAAACGGAGGGGGCGTGCACACATGAAGGCTCCCTAAAGACAATGCGCTGCGACAGTACGTGATATGTATCGCTCTCTCCTCTCCTACGCTTCCCCCTCTTGCCCAGGAGATTGCCAGCTGTCTTTCATCGTATAGCCGTGCTCCTCGAAAAGGCCTAGCGACGCCGTCGGTAGGGAGCCGGTACAGGCGCGGCGCCGCTCTACTTTGCCGGCGTTCCTGGATTTGTGCACCGCTGCGCGATGGAAAAATTGTTGAGTGGCCGTGGTTTGTGTGTGCTTAGGTATATTTTGCGGGTTTGTGCGTCAGCACAGCTAACGCGGGTGCGGCCAACACGGAGTGACAGCGAATATTCGATAATCAAAAAGGTGAGATAAGGCAGCTTTGTACTAACAGGTCGGTGTCACTCGTGGCGACTTGCCGCCAACCCTAAAAGTTTACGCGTGCGCTGTGAATCTTTATTGTTCAAGCAAGCAAAACATAAGTATCTAACTGGCACTACATGGCGGGTCAAGGTGCGGTGTCTATATATGCCGGGTGGCCGGCGTACGGTTGTGCAGCGGAGCAGGCGGTTGAAGTGGTGTTTTATTCTGGTTAGGTTGTGTGTGTGTGTGTGTGTGTGTTTGTGTGTGTATGTGCTTGTGTATGTGTTTTTCTCCATCAGCGCCTCCTCTATTTTTGAGTGCCTCGGCGAACGCTCTCCTCGGGCCGTCGAGCGCGCGCTCCGCGTCCGCTCGCTGCTGCCGCGTGGTGGCACTGTGCAAGTACACTACGGAAAGCTGGCGCTGAACGGCTGCGCGTATCACGAAGCTCAGGAATTCGTGTATGCATCCGAATTGTGTTTCTGCAGGCTTTCACAGGTACAGGGGGATGGAAAGAAACGCGAACATAGCGGTGCGCTGTTTTCATCACGCTCTTACCGTGGTGGCATTAAAAAGATGCTAGATGGTCTTTTATTGCGCCATGGATGACGTCGTGTTCTCATTAATTATCGAGGCTATAACCACTTGAAAATAGATGCGAAACAGCAAAGAAAGCAGATGCCACATATTCCCGTGTCTTTCCATCGCCGCTGTACGTATTCCGCAGGCAGACTGTCAAGCCGTGCTGCCGGTTCGATACATGCACTCGAGTTTGATAGTATTCGCGTTTTATTTTCTATTTCAGGCTATTGCAACCGCCCCAATGCCTTAGTATGTCATACTGTTGTGTTCCATTCTGCAAATGGAACTGAAAGAAATCACGATTGCCTTTTCTTTATTTCCCTTTATTGATAAAGAAAAAAAAATCTCAAAGGGTCCCGTATGGATTCATCTAAGACGACTGAAAGGCGAAAGCCACCTTCTTTAGATGTGAAGCATCTTATAGCGCAGTTCAATCCGGTGGTGATGGTGGTGGTGTGCGGCGTGACCACGCTTACTGCGCATGCGCTAGCCCTTTCCACACACCTCCTCTCCCCCCTTACCTCCCCCTCTCCACTTCCCATTTCCTCTCCCATTTCCCCACCCCCTTTCCCCTCTCCCCCTGCCCTCCCCCTCTCCCATTTCCCCACCCCTTTCCCCTCTCCGCTTTCCCTATCTCCCCTCCCCACTTCTCCTCTCCCCTTTCGCTCTCTCCCTTCCCTCTCTCTCCTCCCCTTCTCCACTTCCCCTCCCTCCTTTGCTCTCTCCCTTCCCCTCTCCACTCCCCCCTGAAACGCGGACTCTATCTACATGCCTAAACGCCGCTTCGCATCGCCTCATGGTGCCCTTTAGCGGGAGATGGTGTGATTTTTTCTTCCAGTCAATATATTGAACATTCCCTGCATCCCTCCGAGATATTTCTGTGCCTAACGTGGTTTTCTTATAGCCTCAAGGATCGGAGGCAGTGCAAACTTTCCGCACATCAGCGGACGCATGCACTGCCTCCGTGATCGGCCCATTTTGACCAACCGAAGATGCAATATGACGACGTCACGTTATATGACGTCACGACGATGCCACAAAATTTTATTATCTGTGACGTCATATGATGACGTCATAACGTACTTATTTTTTGCATCAGTCGTGCTGACGCCGCCGACGGTCAGTTTTCGCGTTTGATGAGGCATCTAAGGCTTTCGCCTTGATACACTGTTCGGCTGTCGTTCCATGAAATTCCAGCTGCCGCTGGTGTTCGGTAGAGGTGGCTTGCAGTAATTAGGCGGGATAATTGGTCTCCTAATGCATCATCAAACAACACTAGAATATGTAGCCGTCGTCTACGACCCGAAGATTTCATAGAATATAAGAAGCGGCGGCTTAAAAAGGATGCAGCAGCGTCTTTGCAGACTACCCTTCACGTTTGCAGCCCAACGTAACAACTGAATCAAGCATGGCAAGTATCCCTAAACGTGACCGTGTTGAGTCCGAACAGTCAACCAATGCATGTACTACTACCAGTATCAACGCTGCCTCGCGATCGCCACCACGTGCGTGCAGCGCTGACATTAGGTCCCGAAGTTGAATAATCGGAGCCCATAGACACTACATGCGCTACCGCGAAACAACCGACGATCATTATGTACATTGTCACTGGAAGCAGCTTAGTGACATTTCATGCTATTTAGCGCACGAACTCATGGCTTGCGCATAGTGTGCTACACCAGTAGACGGTAGCACGCATCGGGGAACTTTAAGCGCCCAAACTTTCAGTATTAGCTCTTGGCAAATGCTCCTTTCGAAAATCGACTTTCAGATAGTCAAAAACCGACTCTGAGTCAAGGGAACATAACGGTGACAAAACAATTTTGCGCGCATCACTGGCATGCGCTCTCTGGAATCGGGCTAGCAGACGACGCGCGAGCGTCTCGATCAAATAGCCGCGAAAGACACACACCTTCGAAATGGGCTGGTTGCCTAGAACGACAAGTGCGTCATGATTCCAGTTTACAAGTTTTCGTTATACTTTAAACAACGCGAATACATCCGAAAACTGAACCATATAGCAGCTTCGAATGCAGCGACGGCATTTGTTTCCGCGAGCGACGACGCGATGGCTGGTCTACTACGGTGGCGGCGCCCGGCGGCTAAAAGCCGGACTAACGCCCACGGTCGGTTCCCATTGCGCTCCGCTCCTTCGCCCAGGCACAGAAAAATAGAGGAGGCGCTGTCTCCATATATGTCATGTATACGGTGTTTTCTACGTTGATTAAATTCAAATTTCGATGTATCATGGTGCAGTCGCGCTCCTTTTTTTTCAACTACCAGAAATTGCCGCGAGAACCGAGTTAGGGGAGTAAATAAATACTCTACAGCAGCCACAAGAAACTGTTGACCGAGAAATACCTCTCAGAAATCGCCGGAAAAACATTGTAAAGGCAGTAAAAAATTACTCTTACTATACTCACTGAAAACTTCACCGGGGTAAATAATTTCTACCGTTTCTGCATTCAAAATCTCGGTTATCGTGAGAGTAAACTTTTACCGCGACTGGTACGTGTAAAAAACAACCCAGAAAAGGTAGTGCGCTAGAGGACAAGCAGTTTACTCCCGTTACTGGTTATTTTTGTTTAGTGTGCAGACACCGTGAAGTCGGGGTCTTTGGGTACACTGTTCTTTGGGTAACGTCGCCGGCGTGGAATGCAGCATGTCGCATCTCCCGCCGGCTGCAGCAGGGGCGCGGCGCGCCGACGGACGCGCCGGCCTTCGTGCTGTACGTTTGAATAGCGTACACTCTAAGGCAAAATTACCCGAACGAGGAGTAACGGAGCCCAATAGGCGCGCGCGATGAGCGGTTAGACCGTCGTAGGAGCAAGCGGAGAGGGATGCGTGCCGTGTGCAAACGAGTTAGTCTGCAAAGGGATGAAGGGCGCGGGAGATGTGTGCATGGATACGTTCCGTGTGCAAACCGTTGTCAAGGGCACTAACCGTCCTCCTCGCTCGGGCCAGTCTTCCAACTTGTGTTCGCGCTGGCGTGTTGCTGGTTGTGTCGCGCTCGGAGTTCGCCGATCTAGGAACTACGGCTCGCTGCCTTTGATACACACGTATGCGTGGATGAGTGTGTCGTGCTGCTTTTACGTTTCGCCACACCCACGAAGTCTGGAGCTGCTCTCGACATGTCGCGACGCCGCGCTGTGTATCTCCGGTGTAGTCACTGCACTGCGTCGCCACCGGCTAGGAATGGCGGCCGAGAAGACAGTAGGCCTATCGCATCCATGACTTCAATCTGACTCGGGGCACAAATCGGCGCTGAATTCTTTCACAAGTAAGTGATCGCTCTTTATTCTGCCGTACATATCGCGTGCGCGAAACTGATCGCGATTATCGGTAACGGACTCGATCGTGTTGTATATCGCGCGCATGAAATGTACCGCGAGGACCGGCTTGGGCGTGAGCTCGCCTGTGCTTTGTGACCGCCTGATATTGGCCGGCGTTGTCGTCGCCTGCCCGGATGTACGTTCACCGATGATTCGCCGTGGTGATGAGCTGCGCGCTCGCGATATTAGCAATATTACACTCTAAGAACTAAGACAGTGCTGGGCACTCTCTTTGGGAGAGTATATTCTTGTCCCATATTTAACTCTCTTTTCCAGAGTAAATCACCTCTTCTTGAGGCAGAGTATAATAATGCCCCCTGAGAGGGTTATAGTGCTCCACTTCAACAGAGTAACATAACTCTTTCCGAAGCAGAGTAGCCGGACCCCTCCGAAAGGAGTAGTAGTACACCTCAAGAAATAAATAGCAGAACCCGGGCGAAATAGGGCCTTAAAATTGCATTTGAGAATTTATTCATGCGTAGATCGTAATGATGACATAATAACGAGCACTGCGACAAAAAAAAAAGACGTGAGAAAAAAAAAGACGTGCAAGTGAGATTCGAACCAGCGAGCCTCAGATTGCGAGTCCGACGCGCTACCACAACGCCACACTCGGAGACGACGAACACGTCCTTTTTCTTTCATGTTGTCACTGATTGCAATGACCATATCGGTGATCTGTCTTCATTTTCTTATTTAGAAACGCCAGTTTGAGTGTCTCCGTACATGCGACAACCAAACACAAGATAGTTCATTTGTTTGTTTTGTGCTTCCCGGTATCAGAACGTCAATCCGGCCTGTTTCGCAGCAAACAACATTAGCGTAACCGAGGATATGTGCGGCATTCGCATTGACCAGCTAAGCGGTTAGTCATTTCTGTGTAGAAAACGCTGTGCTTCTGAACTGCACATTGAACACTTCAGTTTCCGTCACGCCCTTGGAGATATTTTCGGTCATTATTGTTCACGTTCCGCGACTACAGCCGTAATAGCGCACTCTAGCCGTACGGACCATTTAGCTTAGGGCAGTGTACTCCGTGCGCGACGTTCGAGCGAAAAACGTTGATACTGAAATACGAAGAACTTAAAAACCTTTCGAATGTAGTTTCGATCGTCGACCGACTCGATGAGGTGACATTCGCTTATTTAACTGCACAAATCCAAAGCTAAAAACGCGGATATTAGGCTTTATTCCAGTGTCTTCCTGTACACTGAAAAGCACTGGGAGGTGCTGGATTCCAGTGCATTCCAGTACACTGAAAAGCACTGGGAGGCGCTGGAAACGCTGCTTTTTTTTTTATTAATTGCATCCAGCCCCGCGACGAATGCAGTGCTCTCTACTGTATATGCGTGTGCTTAATAATGAGTGGTCATCGCTCGCGGTATGCCGGCACATCGACATATACTATATATGAGGAGCAGGAGTATAACTGCGTTCTACTCTGTCATGCCAGAAGAGTATACGGCATTCCACTCTCTCAGATGGAGGTAGAGTATAAGCACATTTCACTCTCTCCTTTCGTACAGAGTGAACGTGCATTTCACTCTATGCGATGCTTTGCGAGAGTAAGAGAACGCTCTGAAGAGTAACTCGGCTTTCTTACTCTTGCGATACGCTTACCAGTTTTTAGAGTGTAGGCAGAGGCCTCGCCGCTGTTTTGCGACTCGTCCAAAACGCTGTGCGGTAGCAACGAGCTCGATTGTTTGCCGCGCGCTTGAAATGCACCGGCATGGGTTGGCGGGTGCTTCAGCTAGCCGACTTTAGCTGCGCTTCGGAACTCTGCGGAAATTGGTCGCCATGACCTTCGGCTTCCACGACGCTCGCTCGCAAGCAGTCCGCCGCCGTTCGAGGCGCCGACCCCGCTTTCGCTCGCTGTACTGGTGTGCGCTCGGGGAATTTGGTGGAAATTGGACGCCGTTATCGCCGGCATCCCCTTCGCTCGCTCGCAAGCAGCCTGGCGCCGTTCGTGGCGTCGGCTTCGCGTTCGCACGCTGTTCTGCTCGAGTTTCGCTGGCGGCTGCGGCGGCTGACGGGTTTGCTCGAGCTGTACGACGCCGCTCGCAAAAAACTCACCGGCTCGTTGGGGCACGGTGGTTGGCGGCGCTCGGCGTGATGGTTGTGGCTGCCGCACTTGAAGTGTTTGTTGCGCTGTGTGGCTTGAAATGCGTCTTTGTTGACGTATGACATCACGGGGAAATTATTTACATACCATATTTGAGACGTGTGTTTTTATTTAAGCATTCGACACTATCAACCACCCCATTCTTTTTATGCAGCTTGAAGCAATAGGCGTAACTGGTCCTGCACTATTATTAATAAAAAACTACCTACTCAATAGAAGCCAAGTTGTCATTCTATTAGGTCATAAATCTATACTTAAAGTAACAAATATAAAAGTACCTCAAGGTTCTATTCTCAGCCCACTTCTTTTCAATATTTACATAAATGATTTGCCATCTTGCCTTACCAGTTCAGAATGCTTACTGTATGCAGACGACACAACAATTGTTAACACTGATAAATGCCTCCAATCTCTGACACAAAAACTAAATCATGACCTTTCAGGCTTGGCTGCTTGGTGTATCCATAATAAATTACAAATAAATCCCACTAAAAGGAAATTCGTTGTTTTCCACTCTCACCAACGTGAACATAATTATATCCCGCCAATATTTCTAAATCAATTCGCAATTGAAGCAGACGATGCGGCGACCTTCTTGGGAAATAAACTGAACCGTCATTTGAAATTTCATTCGCATGTTGCATACCTGCGAAAAAAAATTGCTTACGGCATACGTGTTCTAATTAAATCCCGCGATATATTTTCTAAACGCACATTACTTTCATTGTACTACGCTTTTATTCATTCTCATATTAATTACTGTATCACATCTTGGGGCAATACCTACAGCAGTCATCTCGTCTCCCTTCAAACTATGCAAAATCACTCTAGTAGAATACTTACCCACAGTCATTATCGCAGTGATGCTAAAGCACTCCTGCATTCCAACAACACCCTAACAATCGAGAACACTTTCAAATATAATCTAGGAATACTAGTTTTCAAGCAAATAAGAAATCAGCTCCCGTTGTTTATAATCCCTCCATCAAGTCTTGAGAATACAAACTTGACAAGGTTTGCACAAAATCACAATTTTATCTTACCTGTAGTTAATACTAACTAAGGCAAACAAACAGCCCACTTCACTGGAATGTATCTCTGGAATACTATACCTTCAGGAATAAAAACCTCGAAATCAATCGGCATATTCAAAAAAAGATATGAAAACTTTCCTCTCATGCATTCCATATTCTGGATAGTTTTAGTCACTTCTATTACTCCCGCTCCCTTTCGAGCCTTCTCACAACCTAATGTTAACGCAGCATCGCATCATCATCCTACATTGCTGATATCAGATGTCTATGTTTAGTTTTCTTTTTCGTGGTTTATTTTTTATTATCTTTCACCATGGTAATTATCTGAAAACTGTTTAGGAGAGTTGAATTACCTCTATTTTTTATGTTGTCTAATTTCAGTTTTCGTTGCTGCTTTCTGCTAATGATTTTCTTAAGTAGAACTCCTTTTTTTTCTTTTTTACCTGCGATGTATTTTATTACCTGTTTTCTGTACCACTGTTTGCTGCATCAATTAATTTTTTCTATATTCGCTACTGTAGGAGGTCCCGATTCAGTCTCTCACTATGGGACCTCCTTCTGTATACACAAATTTTGTAATTGATTCGATGACTAAATAAAACGATTTCTGATTCTGATTTCACCTTGCACGTATTTGCCATGTACGTGCGTCTTCATCCCTTCTGTGACGTGTCGCAGATTATTTGCAATATTTTTGTGCTTCGCAGAGGTAAAATCATTTGCGTGCCGTGTTTGAGACGTGTTTTAGTTCACCTTGCACGTATTTGCACAGTGCGTGCGTCTTCAACCCCGCTGTCACGTGACTAAATATTTGCAATAGTTTTGTGCTTTTCAGGATGCAGCCGTTGCCCACAACGAGCAGAATGCTGTGTGCCCTGGCGCGTACAACGCCTGCCATCTATCGCTTCCGTTGGAGCAGCTTCACAGAAAGGACTGTACGAGATATGACTACGCGGCTGAACCTGTATTGGACATTTTGTAGTGAATTCAATGAAAGAAAGCAGAAACTTCATATGTATAGAAAAAATAAAATGTTTCATTGTCTCACTTTTGTCTTTCGTTGTCGCACTTTGTGACACACGCATGACTAAATATTCTTTTGCGTGCTCTTTTCTGTGGCAATTGTTGCTCACCGCGGAAAGAAACACGCGAAAAAAGTATTGCCTTGCGGAGAGTAACTGTAGAAAATCATCCCTGGGATAAAAAGTTCATCCGAATGGAGCGTTTGAGTGGACCGACCTTTGGTGCGGCGAGGTGCAACTGCGAGGACTAAAAGTAAGCCCAATCTCGGCTAACTTTTTCTTACAGTGTGCAAGACGTGCAGGGAAAGTAGCGCTTGCACGAGGCTTCAGGACGAGAGTGGGAATGCTGTCCGCAGCAGGAGAAACTGCTCGTTTTGCTTCATTATTTACTCGAGGCACGGCTCGCAACAACACTCGTAGATACTCGGGGCCTTGGTCAGATGAAATTGAAAATAATAAAATCATACAATACACCCCTGGAGTAGTGTGAATGACACTCTTTACCTCGTCCTCATAAATGTAGAGCACTTTTTTGTACAAAACTGGCAACCGCAAACAAGACTCGCAAGAAGTTGAGAAATTAAGTGATTCACTAAGGGAGTCAGCCGAGGCAACAGCTCAACATGAAGGAAAGTAAAATTTAACAAATTAACCTGCTGCTTGTTAAAATATTTATTAATAAAAATAGTTTTATTTCAAAAGAAAAGTAGAGAAAACTCCAGCGGAAAAAGAGAAATATTCCGCATGTTAAACAACTTTATTAGGTGAAACAACTTTATTTGGTCCAGAACATACGTGACAGGGTGGTTCTTATGTGAGTGTCGCTCTAACATTCCGCGTTGGGCGCGGTACGCCTAGAACCGCGGCGCATTGTTGCGCATGCATTTTGCGCAGCTTCACAGATCGCTTTCTGACGTTCACTTGGTAGAGTAGAAAACGAAGGAAGTGCCTCGCAAATAAAGATCTCTCTATCATTCTTCGAGAGTTAACTCACATATCTTTACTGTAATATTTTGGCTTGTTTTTCACTCCTTAGCACTGTCCTTCCTGCGTTTCTTTCCCACACGTGTCCAGCTGATGTAGTTCTATGATTCCCAAGTCAAGTTGCATTAAACGTGTACCTGTGAGGTACACCTCATTTCTGTTTTCCATATTTACGAGCACAACTATGCGCATTATTCACGCTTGCACTGATGAAGGTGCCCCCCCCCCCCCACACACACTAATTTGCATAGCAATGTTACCTTGGGACTTCCTATGCGCCTTGGTGCCTGTCTGATATATATATATATATATATATATATATATATATATATATATATATATATATATATATATATATATATTATATATATATCCCAATAACAGCACTCCTACAGTTGCCACCATTCACGTAAAAAGAAAAACGCAAGTTCCTTGGTGAGGAACGCTAACGAAGACTTAACGAAGACAGAAAATTTCGGGAAGGATTTCGACTCTTCCCTCCCCTTGGCTATGCTTGGCACCTCGGCTACGCTTGTGGAAGCGGAAAATTGAGTGCACCTTTGGCTATCCGGAAGCGAGCGTAGTGCATGAGCGAAGCGACGGGGAGAGGCCGACGATGGGCGCCGCTTCGTGGGGGGCGAGGAGCAGGGCGGTCCCTTCGTGCTGTACCGGAAGTGGGCGCCCATGTCACGTGACGCCGAAGGTGGAGCTTGTGCCAGCCAATGCGAGCGCGTCCGTCGGAGCGCAGCGCGCGGCACCGCCGAAGGATCCGAGTCGCGCGTGCGACGATGGTGCTCCTCCGCAGGCGGATCTGAGGATGCGCGACCCCCCCGGCTTGGTCCGGTGCTGCTACGCGCTGCTGCTGCTGCTGCTGCTGCCGTGCGCGGTGCGAAGTTGTTCTCCGGGACCCGGCGGCGGCCGCCGGCGCAGTCCGCGCAAGCTGACGCCGCTGGTGTTCAAGCAGCACGTGCCCAACGTACCCGAGAACATGCTTGCGGCTAGCGGACTGCCCGAAGGACGCGTGGACCGCGGTCACAAACGGTTCAGAGACCTCGTGCCCAATTACAATGCGGATATTGTCTTCAAGGACGAAGAAGGAACTGGTGCCGACAGGCTCATGACGCAGGTGAGCTTGCCAGACGCCTTACTCGAGGAGGGGGCCAGGGGGGGGGGGGGGGGACGCATTTATTGTGCCGGCAATTTCGCGACTGAAAATCACCAATAACACCAGACACATGAAGCGCTCACCGTCAAGCTCTATGCACACCCAAGTCATGAAGGAGCCGGATGTGGCGAAAGATTAACACGGATTATCAGACACTAGGTGGGTACCATCATCAAGGAACTAGAATGGCGAGTGCAGAGCGATTATCGATGGCACCTTCTTTGTCGTCGGCCATCTGGCTTGTCGCCTACGCTGGCCTTCATTAAATTTGGACTTTCTCTGAGGTGTTCGTTCGCGCAAAGAGCGCTCGCGTTTCAATGGCATCCTAAAAACAGCACCGTGTAAAATCGCGCAGGCGGGACATGAAGAGAACGTAAAAGTGAACTTTGTTTGAAGCAACAGGAGTACATACCGCACCGTGCATAAAGGTCACGTGTCGTGCCGTCTTCAAAGGTGTGCGGTGAGAGTAACTTTGTTTAGTCGAGTTGGCTTACTTTGAATTCAAGCAGCGCGAAGAGACTGGTCTATTCGAAATGCTATTAAAACCGACCAAAAAAGCAAGAAGAGCACCAAAGGCAGAAGACAAGCGTGTCAGCGCGGCATTGCGTAGCCTATGCAATAGACAAGAGTGCCTGTACTAATAGTTCGCATGCTATTTGGTTCTTGCTTTTCTTTTTTTGACGGAGTATGCAGCTTTCTGAAATAAAATTCAGTTACCAGTCAACGCTTCTCTTGTGGTGTTTCTTTTCTTGTTGTCTCTTCGCGCTGCTTTAAGTCATATTCCAGCTATAGCAGCTTTTCTGGGGACATTTTTTTTTTTTTTTTGCTGAGAAGAGATACATAGGTGACCCATATACAAGCCCAAATGAAATTTGAGAAAGCTTTCTTGTTGGAACTCGAAAACTCGCAAGAGTTAATCTATCCCGCACCGAATTCTGTGCACGAGTAGTCTTGCTCGAACCGCAGTGGAAGCCATTCAGTGGTTAAGAATGGGGTGGGGTCCTGTATAAACGGCACATTTGCTGCGTTGCGCATAAATCAAAAATTTTTGAACACGTGCGATTCCTTGTTTTACTGTACGCTTTTCAAGATGGCGCCTCGGGCGCTCGTGCCCCGTGCATGTTACCTCCAATGAAATTGATTTTTGTGTGTGCACATCTACCGCTTAGTGTTTGATTCTTTTAAACCTTAGAGCAACAATTTACTCGTCTTTCAGAGAAGTTCTTTTCTGGCATATAAATACCGGAGAAGTGATATCATTTGTGGTAAAAACAACTTCAAACTTTCTTGCTACATTTTGATTCTTTGATGTTCTCGGCGTAAATAACTAATTTTTGCGGTTTATGATCGTGAGGTTCCTGCCTTTTTCTTTTGTTCCCTTACGCCTGTTAAAAGAGTTGCACATAGAGAGGAAATTGTCTAGAAAACCTGCCGTTCGCTGTATGAACACGTGCTGATTATCTAAACTATCGCGTGTGTACAGGCGAGACCGTTTCAAGTCAGCCCACTGCACGCAATAAAGTTAAGTCTGTTTGCAGCCTTCCGTGTCTCCTTTTAACAACGCCATACCGACAGGCCATTCTTGCTCATAATTGTACGCACTGGCAACGGGTCGCTGCGTACTTTGCGTTTTCGCTCACGGTTGCATTGGCATATTTTATTTGATTTATTTGACAAAATAAAAAAATACAAGAACGTAGACATATAATTGCACATTCGGAGGTCCCGAAGTAAAAACTGTCAGGGGGACCTCCTAACAAAAACAAAATGGGGGTTACAAGAATCTCGGCAAAGAGTGAGTCACATATTTTATATAATTTCTAGTGCGTCCATAATAGAAGGGAACACTATTCATAAATAAAAGAATTATTATTATAATCACAAATGATAAAATGAGATATTTAAAAAGTCAAATGGAAAAAATTACAAATTCACATAAATTCAAACAAGGAAAAATGTCACGTGCAACGGACAATGCAAACAAGCATCAAATAAAGGCAAAATTCAAACACTTAAGAAATAGGCAATGGTACATTTTGAAAGTGTGCTGTAAAAAAAAACGTAATGAATTCTATTTGTGTGACAAAATGCTAATGAAATGCTCCATAGTTCTACGTTTGAATGATAATAATGAAGATAACTTAATATCTGATGGTAATGAATTCCAAAGTGAAATTCCTGAAAATGCAATGGTAAATTTCCCATAATTTGTTCTAACTTTAGGAAGAAGTAGATTAAGTTGTTTTGAAAATCTTGTATTATTGTTATTAATGAGGCTGGAGTAAGAAAAACCCGGAATATTGAGTTCGGTATTTATGAGACGAAATATTAGTAGTAGCACCATATGATTGAACAACATGCGCAAAGGTAAAGCATTTAGGGAACTGAATATGGGAGCAGAGGGAGATGTATGCGGCTGAAATGTAATTAATCGTAATGCTTACTTTTGCAAAATTTCAAGCTGATGAAGATGTGTGTCATATGTATACCCCAAGCTGAAAGGCAGTATGAAATGTGACTATGTATGTACGCGTAATATAAAGACATGAGGATGTTTCAATGAAAGTAAGAACGAGTTTTTATGATGATGTGAATAACAAATGAGATTTTTTTAATAAGCGATTGAGTAAGGCAGTAGAAATTTAATTTCTCATCTACAACACCAAGAAATTTAGTACACGGGGATCTGGCAATTACATCATTATTTAAGGAAACTGCAATATAATGAATCAGCAATTTTCTTGAGGAATGGAATATCATAAACGTTGTCTTAGATGGACTGATTGTTAGCTTATTCTTTACGCACCAGGAATGAACATTTGCTAAGTCTGCGTTAAGTTTACCCTGCTCTGCACCAGAACTTTTATCGGATGTGAAAATGGTGGTGTCATCAGCATAAAGAAGGCAATGCGCATGTGTTAATATTTGCGGCAAGTCATTGATGAATATAAGAAATAAAAGCGGCCCAAGTATTGATCCTTGAGGAACACCTATATTTATAATTTTTGATGAAGAAAGAACACCATCAACTTGGACTGTCATGATCTGTCAAATGGTTACGAATTAATTCTAAAGGCGGCCCAGAAATGCTGTAAGATTCAAGTTTGCCTAAAAGAATGCGGTGGTCGATGGAGTCAAATGCCTTCGTGAAATCAATAAAAAGAGCGCCGACTAAAAGGCCTTGGTCGATGGCTAATTTAACCCTTTCATTAAACGTAATAAGCGCTAGTTCAGTAGACAGATCCTCGCGGAAACCAAATTGATCATTTGTTAAAAGATTAAATTTGGACAGGTATTTACTTAGACGATTGCAGATTAGCTTTTCGATCACTTTACTAAAGAAAGACAAAATGCAGATAGGACAATAATTACTCATGCACTAATGGTCACCTTTTTTAAACACAGGAATAACTTTACCTATTTTGAGGCTATTAGGGAAGATCCCATCTTTAAATAATTTGTTTATTAGATGCATTAGATGTTTATTAGACTAGATACACGCAAGCCTAATGCTTGATGGGTGTATAAGTTCAAGACCTGGACCAGTTGTTTTAAGAGATATGATGATATTACATACTTCTTGCGACGTTGTTGGGAATAAGTAAAAGGAATGAAAACATCGTGAAAGACTAACTAACGTCGAATTAGGCTCATCGGTGCCTGTAACACTGAAATGATCACTGAAAGCATTAGCAATATCTTGAGGGCCAATAATATTAGTAGTATTGTGGTTTACACACAATATGCTATTTTTAGTTGTACTGACGTTCAGGAATTCCTTAATTAGCTGCCAGTTCCGTCTAGTGTCACTTCCGTTTTTCCCTATTTTATTTTCGCACTATTTACGCTTGGCATCTTTTAAAGTGGCTGTTAGAACAATCGAATACGTGTTGAAGCGCGACCGCAAGGTATTATTAAACGGCTGGACTTTAAGTTTCTTACGAAGATTATCTCTTTTTTTGATAGACCGCGAACGAATCACTAATCAAAGACTTCCTTGGCGAACTAAACCATCGCGTGATAGTTGTGATACTTGTGCATAAATTAGAACATTATGATATTTTTGCAGAGAAACATTCAAAAGCCTTATTACCGCATTCTTCTTCAAGCACGTCAGCCCAGTCAATCGCACGAACCATATGAATGAATTTCTTAGAATCGAATAAAGTCTTGACATATTTTCTTGGTTGAGGACGTGTTAAAGGACCTATGCAAAAAAGAGTAGGGTAATGATCTGTTGCTGTATATTCCACAATTCCAGCAGTGCTATGATCTGTAGGTAGGCTAGAAAGTAGATGGTCAATTGAAGTATTGGCCCCACCAATTTCACACCTAGTAGGAACAGAAATTAGTGATGAGAGACCGCAGCTGAGATAAGTGCGTAAATACTCGGAGCAAGACTGACTATTAGGGTCGATAATGTTGATGTTAATATCCCCACATATCACAATATCCTTGCTTTCATCAATCAGTATGTTTAGCAACGGCTCAAGTTCTCTACAAAACTCGATGTAAGAGGATGAGGGTGAACGATAAATGCACGCAATTATGATGTTACGCTTGGAGGGCAGCTGCATATTAGTATTCTCGATTTCTAACCATACTGATTAACACAGACAATGACGAAAAAAAAAGGTCATGACGACGTTTGTGTGACAATGCTGATTTCACTAAAATGGCTGAACCGCCAGTACGATAACCTTCGCGATGGCAATATTCAGACGTGTAACCTGAAAGACCGTATATATTCCCGTCATGGGATGATAACCACGTTTCAGAAAGACATATAAAAGAAAAACCATTATCCAAAATGGAAAGAAGAGCGATGAGATCATCATGATGCTTACGAATACTGCGTATGTTTAAATGCATTAAGGATAATGTGGGTTGTTTTTTCTTCAGCATATAGTTTTGGCTTCATCGAGGGAAAAAACCGATTCATCCATGATGATTGAAACAATAATGCAAGCACACAAACGATATGTTTCATTACTTGAGGACTGACAAATCTTTCACACTAGATATCCGATGAACACGGGTATCATCTGCCTTCCTGGCCTTGATAGTACAGTTATCGGTCCACAGGAACTTCCATCCTTTAGACTTCTTCAGTTGTCGGGTGTGAGGTGATCATTTACGAAAATGGATGTCGGTGGCTTCTGTGAGAGTACTATTGCAACTGTTGTGAGCCTCGCCTTCCGAGCTCTGGAAGCAAATTCAGCTTTTTTCGTTCGCGAGCAGAACCGCGCTATAATGTTTGTTCCTTGTTTGGCAGGCACGCGGTGAACAATGTCAATATCCATAGCAGCCACGGGGCATCCCATCTTGTCACCTGAAGTCTGCACGATTGTCAAACAACTCTCGCCTTCAGACTTCGGGATTCCCTTAATTTCTACATTATTTTGGCGTGAATACTGCTCAAGGTCAGCTACTCGTTGTGTAAGGCTCTTGTTACTTTCAAACAGAGACTTGTTTTCGTCACTCAAGGACTTATTTTCTTGGGAAAGGCTCTCATTTTTTTTAATAGAATCATACAATTCATTAAACACACTGAGACTTTGACGCATTTCTGCGACTTCAGAACGGAGAAGGTCGACTTCTTTTGCCAACTCGGAATTTGTTGGCATCTTGAGTTATGCAGATCAAAACACACAAGGCAAAAAAGGGCAGCAGTGGTGACGGCAGAAACTTGTGAGCTATATGGAAAATTTGATGCACCAGCCAGTAGAAGTATACAGAGGATAGTTAGGGGCAATCCTTAAGCCGTAGCCACTGCTGTCGAAGTGATGACCACCGTTCCAGCGCAGTCGCTTATAAAGGCAAGGATCCGTGCGTAGGCGGCGCTGCACACAACGCAGTGATGACGATGCTTGGGTGCCGATCACCAAAGAGATGAACGTCTGCCGCACGTAGTGCTATAGTCACCTTAAGGGGAGATATACATTTTGGCCGCATATATCGTGGCTAAAAGAACCTGCTTTCTTGTAACTGCTGATGCTCTTACGCCGTGCCCCGATGTGGAAACAAAGGAAGCCTGACCTCAGAAGTCATGCCACACACGAGCACAGCAAGACTTACCACGCATTTCACGCACTGCTTCATATTGATTTTGTTATCCACGTCCACGCGCCTCCTTGCAAGACGCTAGCAACAAGCACCAGTGTTGATAATCCTCCAACGTCCTCACGTTTTGTGATCTAGGCTATTGTGCATTGCAGTAGAAGTCTGTTCTTTTGTTGCGATAATCGTGCGATTGATGCCGTGCGTAACTATTGTTTTTCCCGCTCCTTTCTGGATTGCGTTCGGGCCCTAAAAGTATTTTTAATAAATAAATGGAGTCTCGCTCACTTGCACTATAAATATATTGGCTAACCAGCCGTAAATGGTTCTGGCGGCCCTGTGCATTTTAGTGTGCGCAAGCCAATTGAACAGCCGCACGTCAATTATTGGAGGGTACCCTCGCATTATGGACACCGTCGCAAGAAGGATATGTGTGTGGCCAGAAAATCGGTCCAGTGCCCGTTACGATTTACGCATGGATTTCGTCACCTAATTCTCCCGTTGCCTAGCAGAAATGTTGGTGCGTTTATAAAGTGAACGTGTCCACCCTGAATTTTTTATAGTTTCGAGTGATGATGATTTGGAGATGATTGATATCCTACACGTACAAGAAAAATACAAAGCATGGTGTATTTCTTGGAAGCGTTTTACGCAGACATATGTTGTTTGTGTTGTCCCGCGGCTGCTGATACGAACCACAAGAAAGGCATGCATGCGAACCAGTCATACCAGCGCAGACCGCAATCGCACAGCTGCCGTCGCTATATGCTCGAGCACGCAGTTTCTATTCCCAGCCACGACGGCCGCATTTCCAAGTGGTGGAAATGCAAAGGACACCTGTTTCTGACAAGGTCAAAAGCCCTCCACTACGGCGTGTCTCATAATATTATCGTGGATTTTGCCCCTACAACTTTATTACAACGTGCATGTCATAAAATATAAGTGATGTCTGCGTGAGGAGCGTTGGATGTTTCTTGTTTATTTTTACCGGTGCAGGACAAACAAAACAATAAGAATGCTGCAATGCAACTGAACGAACAAGCCAAGTCGGGCAGCATAGTTTGCATTGAAGGGGCCTAGCAACACCATTTCAAGAAATCATCCAGTCAGCATACTATATAGGAGTTTACTGCCCCACAAATCGCCAGAAAATACCGAACTTGTTCCAAGCGGAGTTACAGGGATTTCCCGAAGGATCAAAGCGCTCTTTCTGCCCGCATTGACTAAAGCCGCACTACTAAGCAGCACATGCACCGGCAGCTGTCGCGATTAATGGTAGAGCTCCGTGAGAGCCTCGTACGCACCGTGCGGCTCTGTCCTGAGTCAGCTCGACCGACAGTATACAACAGCGCGGCAACCAGGTCTGGTTACAAACGAACTCACCCTCCAAAACGACCCTCTCGCGGGAACAATCGTTCGACCCGAATGACATGTTTTTGTGCACTGTGAAGACAGAAAGTGGTTGCAACATCCATATGCATTGGCCGCCATACGCCGTTTCGTTTTGTCATGTTCGTCTTGGTAGTTTCCTGCAGCATTGCGCGATCAAGGAGTGTGGGCACAATTTAACGAGGATGTTATTGCTGCATTGTTGGGTATAGGAGTCAGGTGTTGTGCTACTATTTTCTACAAATGTTGTCTATACGAGGGCGCACGTGGTATTGCGCAGCAGACGACACAGCGCTACATCTTCAACTCATGACGTCATAAATCTTGTTTGGGAATGGCTGTATATGTTGTTGAGAGGAGTTTAGAGGCAGTGTATTGAAAGTGAAAATTTGAGTTGGAATGCAGAGAGGCCAGTTTTCTTTTCATTGTATTTTCTTTTCGTTTTCATTTCCTGTAACTAAGCATATTGGCTTATCGACTGACATCAGCAAGACAAACGTTTCATCACTACTCTAAGTTCACGCAGAATGAATTTTATTTCATGAAAGTTGACTTCGCACAATTTATGCCATGATATACCAGATTCTTGTTCCTGGCAGCTCTCGTATGGATGATAGAAACTAAAAGTGCACAAAAACAGGACAGGCTTGAGACACAGGTCTTCGGTCCTCGTCTCGAGCGCTTTTGGCTTATATCATGCCTTACCTCAAACAGTCACCTTATACAGTTCAGCAACAGCGGGGATAGAAGTGCTGCTCCAATTGCTTCAAACTGTTCCAAAAGAGAAATTCTGCTACATGCTGCTCTAAACTATAAATTTTGTTAGTAACAGCTCCGAATCTACTCGAATATGGCGCTGGGAAAATGAAAACATTGAACTTTACCTGTGTGACCATGCAGCTAGCCTAAACAAAACCAAAAACAAGCTGTGTACTATTATGCAGATGCAGATGTATGCAGATTAGTATGCTAGTATGTAGTATGCAGCTTCTACACTAGCAGCATACTAGCATATTGGTATAGTGCCACAAGTACTGGCATTGTCTGATATAGTTGCACATTTGTACCTCAAACATACTATTTCGGTTCGGTATCACAACTGCTGCTGGGACGACTGTGACTGATTACATTTATCGCTTTATCAGCTTTGACCTCATTTATGTCACAGGAACTGGCATTTTAAGCTGTCTTTTCTTATTTTAAACGCAGGCTATTTTGGTGAAGTATAAAATAACAGATTGCTTTGATCTCGTACCGATTGTAAACTGTTGTACGTAAGTGTGGTAACTTTTATAATTTGGTGCTCAAATTGATCAGTTTTACAAGTACCTGCAATTTAAATATATAGCTAAACTTACTTAGTGTTCAATGACCTTCCACCTGGCTAATTATTTCTTTGTTGCAATGTGCTGTGATTACTGCATGTGCAATGTGCTTAATAATAAAGATTAATATTTATGAGATGCTTAAATTGTGCCTGAAACTCCAGTGGTCGTTTGGAATATTTTTCCATCTGCTTCGAAAACACCAATGGCTACTCTAAACTGGCATTTTTTTTCTGCTCCAGAATCTGCTCCAAAAAGCAGAATGTCGCTTTCATCACTGCAACAGTAAAACTGTTTGAACACATTTGAAAGCAGTGAAAAAAAAAGCCGGCAGATCCCGCGCATTGTGGGAATCGATGTAATGCGAAGCAGCCAGCAAGGAGCTGCATACATCGTCTTGTATGTCATTGAGGAAAATGCGTGTCATGGTTTTCATGTTAACTCCTATTGTTTATGTTCGTCACACAGTAACGTCGCGCAATACCAACTTCGGGGTAGATCAAGCTAGCGAAACGGCCGCCAGTGCAACATGAGCGTGGCACGTAAGTCATGCTGTACATGACGTGTCATGATTTTCATGTTAACTCGTAATATTTATGTTCGTCACACAGCCACGTCACGAGATACCAATTTTGGTGTATATCAAGCTAGCGAAACAGCCGCCAGCGCACCATGAGCGTGGCAAGTAAGTCATGCTGTACATGACATGAGTGTCATGATTTTCATGTTAAATCTGTGATTTTATGTTCGTCATACAGTCACGTCGCGCAATACCAATTTCGGGGTAGATCAAGCTAGCGAACGCCGCCAGCGCCCCATGAGCGGGGCATGTAAGTCATGCTGTACATGACATACGTGTCAATTTTCGTGTCAACTCGTGGTATTATGTTCGTCACACAGTCACGTCGCAAGATACCGATTTCGGTGTATATCAAGCTAGCGAAGCGGCCGCCAGCGCACCATGAGCGTGGCACGTTTAGTCATGCTCTACATGACATGCGTGTCATGATTTTCATGTTAACTCGTGTTATTATGTTCGTCACACAGTCACGTCCAAAGACGCCAATTTCGGGGTAGATCAAGCTAGCGAAACGGCCGCCAGCGCACCTTGAGCGTGGCACGTAATTCATGCTGTACATGACATGCGTGTCATAATTTTCGTGTTAACTCGTGGTATTTATGTTCGTCACACAGTCACGTCCGAAGATACCAATTTCGGGTAGATCAAGCAAGCGAAACGGCCGCCAGCGCCCCATGAGCGTGGCACGTAAGTCCAGTGCTGTACATGACATGGCGTGTCAAGATTTTCATGTTAACTCGTGTTATTTATGTTCATTGCACAATCACGTCGCAAGATACCAATTTTGGTGTATATCAAGCTAGCGAAACGGCCGCCAGCGCACTATGAGCGTGGCACGTAAGTCATGCTGTACATGACATGCGTTGTCATGATTTCATGTTGACTCGTGTTATTTATGTTCATTACACAATCACGTCGCAAGATACCAATTTCGGGGTAGATCAAGCTAGCGAAGCGGCCGCCAGCGCACCATGAGCGTGGCACGTAAGTCATGCTGTATATGACATGCGTGTCGTAATATTCATGTTAACTCGTGGTATTTATGTTCGTCACACAGTCACGTCCGCAGATATCAATTCGGGGTAGATCAAGTTAGCGAAACGGCCGCCAGCGCCCCATGAGCGTGGCACGTAAGTCATGCTGTACATGACATGCGTGTCATAATTTGGTGTTAACTCGTGGTATTTATGTTCGCCACACAGTCACGTCCGAAGATACCAATTTCGGTGTATATCAAGCTAGCGAAACGGCCGCCAGCGCACCATGAGCGTGGCACGTAAGTCATGCTGTACATTGTTTATTGTTTATTTTTGCAGGAAAAAAAATACAAAATTTCCCTGCGGGAGGCAAAGACTAAAGGCTAAATAGCCTGACGAGGTCTTGACCTCCTGATACAGTCTGCGTCAGTGCCACATCATACACATTTACACATCAGTAACATACACATATACAAATAAGTGACATATTATACACATATTATACACATTTCAGTAGTATGAGATATTACTTGGTTTTATGCTATCATATTCATGTTTTTTTTTTCATACATATACATTCACAAAGATTTATACATTCAGAACGTGCTTACTTCTGCACAAATACACAAAAATGTTTTACAAGAAACAGGCTTCCTTCTACATAATATACATTCGGAATATAATTTTCATAAAGAGAAAACAATATTGGAATCAAACGATTCTGTTTTAATATCATTGTTCACAGCAAAGAAAAAAAAAAGGGAATCAACTAAGTATACAAGTATTCCTAAATTTAAATGCCTATGGATCCACTATGACGTTAGTCGAAAGAAGAAATGATTTATGATGACATTTAAATTTTTTTTGTTTTCAAAACATGCGTGTCATAATTTTCATGTTAACTCGTGGTATTTATGTTCGTCATACAGTCACGTCCGAAGATACCAATTTTGGTGTATATCAATCTAGCGAAACGGCCGCCAGCGCACCATGAGCGTGGCATGTAAGTCATGCTGTACATGACATGCGTGTCATGATTTTCACGTTAACTCGTCTTATTTATGTTCCTTACACAGTCACGTCGCAAGATACCAATTTTGGTGTATATAAAGCTAGCGAAACGGCCCCAGCGCACCATGAGCGGGGATGTAAATCATGCTGTACATGACATGCGGGTCATGATTTTCATGTTATGACTTGTCATTGATGTTTGTTATACAGTCCTGTTACGCCATAGCAATTTTGGTGTTCATTCGATTAACCAAGCGACCAGGAGAGCACAAAGTCGTAGGCGGCTAGATAGATAGATAGATAGATAGATAGATAGATAGATAGATAGATAGATAGATAGATAGATAGATAGATAGATAGATAGATAGATAGATAGATACGCTCAAAGTCGCAGAAGTTCGCTAAGAAATGCTTCGCATTTAAAACAAGGACAAAAGAAGATAGGAGGGCTAGCCACAGCGCTAACAGTGAATTTGAAGCAGGTTGCTGAGCAGGGGCCTAGCCAGGGCGGGGGGGGGATTCACCCCCCCCCCGCGAAATTTTTCAGTTTTGCTTACGTATATATACACGCGCCCAAACAAACGCACGCGCGAACATATATAAAGTATGGTTGAACCCCCCCCCCCCCCCCCCGAAAAAAATTTCTGTCTACGCCCCTATTGCTGAGCTAGTTAGAGCACTGAACTTTGATGCATTTCAAGCGCTTAGGCGAAATAAGAAAAAAGATGGTTGATCCCTCCGTCCTAGGAATTTGAATAATACGAAAGTAAAGCATGCCCTTACAGAAGTAACTGAATGTTTACTGTACATTGATATAAGAGAGTTTGTACAATGTATATTGATGTCTGGCAGCTATAGCACCGTTTAACGTGGATGCACCCACTTTGATGATTGGTGGTACATCTGCAACCCGACGACTAACGTCCATGTTAAATTATTAAACAAACCCTTGTGGTAGCTGTAGTAGTTAACGGTGAAAGCGTAATCAGAGAACGAGGTGTGATAGCCAGAAGAGCGTCGCATATTGGACGCAGAACTTGGTCGCCATCCCGCGGTTTGTTAAAATGTGATTGAACACCTCGGCCGGACTAGAGGGAAACGCAAAGCGCGTCGTGCCGCCCTGGTAGCCCGGCCGCCATTTTTCTTGGGGCGAGCGCGTGAGCGGGGAACGCGGTGTTAAGGCCCAACCACTGGCATGCGCCGGCACGCGTTCCACGCGCCTACGGGTCAAATGCGTCGCGGCGCGCCCCGTGGAGGAAAAGGGCGTGCAACCACTGGCAAGCGTCGACTGCGCCGACTCTCGCTTTTGGCAGAGGCACAGTGTTGCTTGACAGGGGCGTAGCCAAGGGGGGGGGGGGGGTTGGGGGGGGTTCAAACCCCCCCCCCCGAAATATTTCAGTTTTGCTTGCGTATATAGGCACGCACACATACAAACGCACGCACGAACATACATAAAGTATGGTTGAACCCCCCCCCGAAAAAACTTTCTGGCTACGCCCCTGTTGCTTGATCTTTTCATTTAAAACTCTCCATGTACAGCCTAGAACGATAAGTTATCAATCGAAACGAATTAGACTGTCGTTAAAATATTGATTGTGCTTCAGCCACCACTGTTCTGACTATTTAAGAAGTAATTAACATCGAAATGACGAAAGTAACAACCACGGTATGCACACGTAATCGACATCGGCGCGTGCGCTGCTCCCGCGAACGTAAGTTCACGTCTGCATCGCGGGACACAGCCAACGATGTTTGCGAGATCGCCAACGCTTGTGCGATCGCCTTGTTGACGCCTGCTCACTGCCATGCTATTAGTGCCCAACACGAATGTAATCATCCTGTTCATGAAAATGGTTCTGCTCCTGTTGCTGCTAAAAAGAAGCGGACGAGAGCGGCGTCGCCCGCGCCGTCGGTGGGCTTGACGTCGTTTCTTGGCGCGTACTTTAGTTACGAAAAAAATAAAAAGGAAATAGACGTTTGCTGCAAACTCCAAACGAGGTGCCCTAAAAATTCGTCGCATAACTACTAATACTTTTCACATTACCAAAAAGACGGCTTTCTCGCGTACCACGGGTGTCACCATGACTAATATTCTAGCTGCCTTATATGAGTTACAGTTTATTACATGGGCCAACATTGAGAAGTTTGAATCCTGGTGCAAGCATACATACTAACTCAATTTTTTTTCAGTAGCATGGAAACAAGAAACCAACATTACTGGAAACTCACAATTACTTATGTCCCGTCTAGCAACAAAATGCAGGTAAACTGTTGCACTGCAAGTATGGCCTGACTTTCTTGTTTTCTAATAAATGAATATGCACTGTTCACCAGAAAATACGCATCGAGTTCATAATTAAACAGTCTATCCTCACGCCTTATACACTTCCAGGCAGGGCATGAAACATACTCAGATACCTGCTTATTGTTTACTTGCGCAGCGTGATGTTTTGATTAAGAAAGGCTTTCAGGTCTATAAAACAAAGAATAATTGACCTATAATAACTTATACAGCATTTGGTTCATGTAGTGGGATGTGCAAGAGATCTTTTCTTTGAATTTCAGTGAACGAAACGAGTGGTATATGATGATGTCTGTACATGATTGCATAATTGTTGCTAGGAATGGCTCAGAAAGCAAATTTGCGAGCAGCGCTTTTGGTGAAGATATCGTAGGGCCCGTCCTGTTTCAGAAGCTTTTAGCACCTAAAAACTTTCTAAAGGCTCTAAAAAGCAAAAAATGAAGTAGCATCAAGGTTTATAAACCACCAGGCTCATATACCTACACAAGAAAATCCATTAAAATTATCATGAATATGCTGGTGCACCCAGTACATGTTTACACTTCATATTTTACAGCATTTAGTGAAGTAATAAACAACACCTGAAACTTCATGATGTGATAGATATCGGTCATAATGTTGCAACCAAGCACTGTGTAGAAGGCTTTTGCACGTTGTCTGTAGTTGAAATACGCTCTAACGCAACAAACCACACCTGATACTTCATGATGCGACAGATATCGGTCATAAGATTGCAACTGAGCACTGTCTAGAAGGCTTTCGCATGTTCTTGGTGGTCTACATATCCGCTAACACAACAAACCACACTAACACTTCATGGTGCAGCAGATATTGGTCATAATATTTATTTATTTATTTTCAAATACTGCAGCCCAATGCAGGGCTGCTGCAGGAGTGGTGTACATGAATACAAAAGGAAAGAATGTGTACAGTAATATCGCAATAAGTGCTTCAACAAAAGCAGATATCGCCACCTGTTGAGTGCGACTGGGTAAAAAATGAGAGAAAAAGAACACTAATATCTTACAAGTACCTCCAAAAATCAGATACATTCATTTCACGAACCGAACCAGGTACATCATTCCAGTGTTCGTAAATATCAGAAAAAACTGTATTTGAACATGTTAGTGTGCACAAAAAATGGGTTATGTTAAGATTGTGATTGCAGCTGCGCACTGTGTAGAAGGCTTTTGGACGTTGTCTGTAGTCTAAATATCCTCTAACGCAACAAACCACACCTGACACTTCATGATGCGACAGATATCGCTCATAAGATTGGAACCGAGCACTGGTTTTTGCACGTTGTGTGTAGTCGAAATATCATCTAGCGCAACAAACCACACCTGGCACTTCATGATGCGACAAATATCGGTCATAAGATCAGAACCATGCACTCTGTAGAAGGCTTTCGCACATTCTTGGTAGTCTAAATATCCACTAAGTTAACAAACCACACGTGACACTTCATGATGCAACAGATATCGGTGATAAGATTGGAACCAAGCACTGTGTAGAAGGCCTTTGGACGTCGTCAGTAGTCAAAATACCCTCTAATATAATAAATCGTGCCTGAAACTTCATGATGCGATAGATATCGGTCATAAGATTCGAACCAAGCACTGTGTAGAAGGCCTTTGCACGTCGTCAGTAGTCAAAATACCCTCTAACATAATAAATCGTGCCTGAAACTTCATGATACAACAGATATCGGTCATAGGATTGCACCAGAGCACTCTATAGAAGTCTTTGACAAGTTGTCTAACATAGCTAAACGGAATGTCTTCATATTTCAATTATGCTTAAGTGCATGCATAGTCTAAGTTAGTGCATATACAAAGAACCGAACAGAAATGAAATAGTTCTTGCAATACATCCAAGGATTTGGCATTTGAAACCATCAAATAATTATTTCAGCTGGATTCAGTCTGGAGGAAGAGATAAATATGTGCCCCGTTTAGAATGGTCTCACAAGTGTCTGAGGTTGCAGATGAGGCACCGTTTGAATTCCTTCTAAACAAAGCGCAGCACAGTGATATTGCACTTTCGTTCCTTCTGCACTTACTATCGTGTCATTGTGCACCTCAGATTTCAATGGAGGTGCTTGTCACTTACAAGCTTTTTAGCAAATTAGCTGTCCAGGTGTATAAAAAGCATGTTATATTTAAGTAAACTGTAAAACGATGGAGAAGCGCCATTGTTCACATTCTCCCGTCTATGAGTATCAGGAAAGACTAGGGAGAATGTGTGCAAGAATAGACAACCTGCAAAACAAGGCATGTGCAACTGGGCATGTGCTAAGGTGTAGTTGCACGGCAGAGAAGCAGACCAAGAGTCAAGAAGTGAAATAGCAGGCAACACAAGCAGCACTTAATCATGCAACTTTCTTTTAGGGGCGTAGCTCCTCTTAGTCTAACCTTGTCACGTCTCCGTTGTCCGGCGTCAACGGCAGTATCTCTGTCCAGCGTAAACGGCAGATGGCGCTGTCTCATAGAAGTACATACAAACTACAGTTCAGGGACGATATTCTAGATGCCGCTGTACACAATCCGTGTCGTCATCACGATTTCTCGTCTCATTTCCTAGATGGCGTTGGTCCAATAGAATGGTATGCAATATAGCGCTTGTGTGAATCGACACTAGATGGCGCTAGAAATGCCGCTGCTCTCCGATTGACTGCTGCGCGGGCTTCGCGGGGAGCGAGCGCCTCTCTCCTTCTCCAGGATCGTCGCTGCGCGTGTCGGATCGTTGGTGGAGCATGAACGATGCGCAGCGGCGGGCGCTCGCTTGCCGGCAGCCAGCTGGATCCCGAGACGGTGCGCGCCAAGGACGCCGCTGCGAAACGGGCTCAACGAGAAAGACAGGGCGTGCAAACAAGGACACAAGAAAGAAGTCAGGACACCACAAACGCCGAGAAAGAAGTCAGGACACCACAAACGCCGACTAACAACTGAAGAGACGCACAACGGCTGAAAAGAAAGAAGGCACGAAAACTTATCTGCGCATGCAGATAAGTTTTCGTCTTTTTAGAATGAATACTTACCAACTAGCTCAGCTCTCTGTTATTCTCAACGAGAAGCCGATCACTAGACCATGATTGCTTCAGGAGCTTCGCCCAAGCTCTTCATCATTCACCCGTGGATATGCTGTAATTTTTTTCGATCACCACACTCGCGCACGTTCGAGCTTCTATTTTATACATGAATGTAAATGAGACCGCTGACAGCTGAATGTGTCGGCGTCGCTGGTACCCGGTACGAAATCACGTCACACTGCTACCAACAAGCGCACGCTTGTTGTTAGCTTGGCAACACACGCAAACGATTTGCGCCGAAGTCAACCAATGTTTCAGCTTCGTAAAATCCGCAAATCCTGCTCATGTACGTTGCCACATCACCGAAATGTGTTGGCAAGTGCGATGTTCGCTTTCGGCAATGATGAGGCGAATGGTGATGTTGAAAACAAACACACTGCGGATAAAAACTCCTGCGTAAGCGCTACGCCAAGTCTCTGGTGTCATATATAGTGTCTATGTTTCGACGGAAACAACTGCCGTCAATTTCCTTGAACCAAAGTTCCTCACATGAGCTGGTTCACACGAACTCGATGGTAGAGGCCTAGGCTGAATGCAGACGACACCGCTCTAAATTGACTTCGCGGTAGGCGAGGGCTCTCCCTGACGACTTCAAACCTCCGAAGCATGTTTACACCCGTTCCGAGCACAGATACACACAAATCAGAGCACAGGAGCAGCGACATGCTGCAGTAGTTGGTACGATGTTTTCACTCGGTCGACGATCGCACTCAAGACCGCTCGCGAGAGGCGAGGGCTCACGCTCAAGACTTCAAACCTCCGAAGCATGTTTACACTAGTTCCAAGCGCAGATAAACACAGATCAAAGCACAGGAGCAGCGACATGCCGCAGTAGTAGGTACGATATTTTCACTCGGCCGACGATCGCACTCAAAACCGGCGCAAGGGCAGCCGGCAGGCATTCGCTGGATTTGTCGGCGTGGCTCGAACTCGGCACGAAACCGCGTCCCACTGGTAGCACTCGCGGTCGTTCGCCGTGTCGTCGACGTACTGGATGACAACGCGGTCACTCAGGAGCATTTGCGAACGTAGTTTCCGTGCTTGCGCAGCACTCGGAGGTGCCTTCAAAGCGGCGGCCATTAGGCATAGCGCTCAGAGGTATCGCGGCCTCTGAGTGGTTGGCGCCGCCGGCCTCTGATTGGTTGGCTGCCGTACGCGTGGTGACGTAGGCGAAAATATCAAACCCGTCTTGACCCCTCGCGCCTCGAGGCGTATGGACGCGTACAGCCCTCCGCGACCGACGCCAAGAGGCGAATTTGACGCCTAGGCGCGTGGAACGCGTGCCGGCGCGTGCCAGTGGTTGGGCCTGTACACCTAGGTGAGGCAGGCGCGCATCGCAGAGCTATTTTTGGCTTGGAATAGCATGATGTTATGAGCGAGGCCAACGCTTTTACGACGATTGGGCTAAGACCGCCACCTCGCGGTGTGTTAAGGCATTGACAAAATGTAACTTCCATTGAAAACGCGCCGAATGGGATGGACGTGTAACGCGTTGCTGGTGCCAATCGCGGAGGCCACAGTAATGACAAAATTACTTTACTTTACCTCTCCCAGAGAACAACACCACCCCGCCGACCGGGAGAGTGGTAGATATAAAAGGCGCGTTTGTAAAGGCGCGTCTGTGACCGTGGCGCAGTGGATAGCGTGCCCGGCATCCGTTGTAGCGGACCGAGCGGTCGTGGGTTCGATGCCCGTTGACAGAGCTTTTTTCTTTGCCATCTTATCGTCTAACTTTTTTTCGACGTCATTTCCGTGACGAGAATACGTCACTGAAGTCTTGGTGGAGACCGGCATAAAACACTTTCGTGTTAAAAAAACATGCAAACGCGGAGAGAAAAAGGGACAGCAAGAACGCTGGTCTTCTACTGAATTTATTGCACCGACGGGGTGGGTTTTATACAGTCAACATACAGTTTCATACAGTTTTGTACAGACGCCGAAACAGGAAATGTGGCGCATGTATGTTGCCGCTCGACAGCAATTCACAGTACATAAGTTTTGACAAAGATACTCTGATTCTTTTTGCGAGAGAGCGATAGAGGTAGTGCTTACACAATTTTCACGTTCTTTCAGAATTGTGCAATGAATGTAATGAATATGCCATCTTGTTCATGAGGCCTTTTGTGTACAAAAGAAAAGGAGAATTGTCTTAGCACTGCCTCTATCACGCTGTCGCAAAAAGAAGCAGATGAACTTTGTCAAAACTTATGGAAGGGTGGCCGCAGAACTTTTTGCAGGGGGTGCATCCGCAAAGGCGTGGGAAGTGGAGGGAGGGCATCC
This sequence comes from Rhipicephalus sanguineus, assembly GCF_013339695.2. Lineage (NCBI taxonomy): Eukaryota > Metazoa > Arthropoda > Arachnida > Ixodida > Ixodidae > Rhipicephalus > Rhipicephalus sanguineus. Next base: position 195,329,863 of record NC_051180.1, read on the forward strand.
AACACAGGCAACGCTTCTCTCACTGCCGTGACATGCATGACCGGCAAGATTAGTCAGTATAGTAATGTGTAACGTGCGAAGTTGGCTGGCAAAACTGAAGGATGCTTCACACGAATATGTGAAGCCTGAGTGTGCTAATCAAACCATGTAGCTCTGCATAGAAAATTAATAACCGCTAATATAGGGGGGGGGGGGTTGCACCACCCGTCCGGACGCCCATGAACTTATGTACTGTGAAGTGCTGTCGAGCGGCAACGTATATACGTGCGCCACATTCCCTGTTCCGACGTCTGTATAAAACTGTATGTTGACAGCATGAAAACCCGTCCCGTCGGGGCAATAAATTTAGTTGAAGACCAGCGTTCTTACCGTCCCTTTTAGGGGCGAAGCTCCTTATAGCGGCACCCGTTCGTCCCCGTCGTAGTAGTGTGTAACCAGTCTTAAAACGGAGGGGGCGTGCACACATGAAGGCTCCCTAAAGACAATGCGCTGCGACAGTACGTGATATGTATCGCCCTCTCCTCTCCTACGCTTCCCCCTCTTTCTACTCTCCTACGGTCCCTCCCCCCTATCTTGCCTCGTGGCGCAGCGGCGCCGACGCAGGCAGCGTCGCGAGGCAGCGTCACGGCAGCGTCTTGATTGAAAAAACCGATCGCTCGCGCTGCACAACCGTTCACTGACCACCCCGTATATATAGGCACTGGATTTTGACCTCCAAGGTAGTGCGTGTGTGCGATTTCTCCTGTGCGTGATTAAACAATGAAAATTCACAGCGTACATGTAAAATTAAAGTGAGCTGCAAGTCGTCATAACACTCATCGAACCTTTAGTGTAAACGCGCCCGATCTCACGTCGGTGATGATGCACTGGGCAGAATTCACGGAAGGTTCACGGTTTACCGATGAACCTCCGCAGCTTCGCCCACTCATCATCATTCACTCCGTGGATATGCTGTGATTTTTTTCTTTCCGTGTTTGCATGTCTTTTTTTTTCCTATTTCGCCTAAGCGCTGGAAATGCATCAAAGCTAGCAGAAATCTTTTAGTGCTAGCGAGTTGGTTCATGTTCAACGTGCCGCGCGAACAACAAACAAAGAACTGCAGCAGATTGCCCTCTCTTGTGTAGTTCTCTGTCTTCCTTTTGCATTTTGCGCAGTACTTTACCAGTTCAACAACTCGAGCAAGTACCTCTAAAATTGAGTGCTCCTTCAAGAGGCCCTCCAGCGTTTTTTCGACTGCATTCTGTAGCACAGGAGTGCGTGTAGTATTGTGCAGTGAAATGAACGCAAACGGAATTATAAGAAAATTGGTGCATGAATACTGGTGTTCAGAAACCTAACAGACGACAAGAAAAAGCTTTCGCATTTTTTTATGCCAGTGACGTCAGCAGTTCCTTCCGACTATCGTCCGCCTCTTTTAGAAATATACCGGACATGGATGAAAAAAAAAAATTGGGGGACCCTTAAGCTTCGCCTTTAAGAGTTGAACGCGATAGCGAAATCCGGCCCCTAGTGCGCACTTCAGCCACTAAGTGCATACTTATTAATGTGTATTGTTACACTCACACACGCACGCACGCGCGCGAATTTTACAGGCTTTCGATCTAAAGCAATAGTCGCATGGCCTCCAAGATATACGCCGCGCGCCGGCCCTCTCGGATGCCATGAAAAGTTGAGACATATTTCTCACAATGCCTCACAGATGGCAGCACATTATCTAGCGTTTGCTGCGTTGGCTTGATATGTTTTCCTCTAGATGGACATAGTTGTCCATTTTTAGAGCTGTTTGAAGTTCGTGTGTGTATTTAGCGGCGATGGCTGCACTATCCCGGCGTTTTTCGACGTAGTTTGATGGGCCTCGCGAATGCGCCTACCGTATGGGCTCGTTTTCGTCGTGACATCTGCAGAACAAATGCATTAAGGAGACTCCTTCTACTACATGGCATTTATGTAGTGTTTTTGTCCGAAACAAGCTGCAAGCAACATCGTGGCTTTGTGGTAAGACACCTGCTTGCCACGCGAACGGCCTGGGTTCGATCCTTATTGGGACCGAAGATTTTTATCGTTTATTTTATTTGCTACTTTGTCGATTTTTCGCTCACGGATGATTTTTCGCTCACAACCAACGGTGCCGACGCCGACAGCGGAATTTCTGTGACACGAGCTCTCTAACGCTACCGCGTTAAAACTACGAGGGAGCACCACGCGAGAATTTCGAAGCCCAGCCGTAAAAAGAAATGAAACCGGAGCATGCTGACAGCTGTGAGCAGCGCATGGATATCGTGGCGGGAGAGGCGTCCGAGGAGATTAGCTCGTGGACTCCGTACGCGCGCGTTCGTTAGCTTTTGTTTTTTTTCCCCCATGAGCGCAGCAAAAAAGAAAATGAAACAGGAGCATCATGGGAAATGGGACACGAACGCGAGGAGCTAGCGGTTTCAGAGAAGGTTGACTTGTGGACGCTAGGCACGCTCCCTCCTATTTTTTTTTCGCTCCATGATACCGGATGTGCGGTGTCATGGCGACCGTTGCACAATACCCCCAATGTCGTGTTGCAATTGCTTTAAGGTATGATATTAAAAAGAAGAATTCATTCTGCCCGTTGTAAAGTGTAAACATATTTGTATGTTTTTAACTGAATAGTGCGAAGCGACTGTGACAACCTTACAAGCGACTTGCCTCGTTAATTCACTCAGAACGCACAACCGCTGGCGCGTGACCAAACGGCACTTCCGACACCGAAAATCGCCCCTGTGTGTCGCTGTAGTAGCGAAGCAGAAGCTGGCTCATGCAAAAGTCTCACTATTTTGTTTTCGGCGTTCCGGTATCGCCGCATTTCACAGTATCAGAAGATGCGATGGGAATGACATGTGCGATTTCTTTGCCAGGGCCCCTTTAAAGGGGTCATGAACCACTTTTCCAAGTAATGATCTAATGAGCTCAGTATCGGAGTTTACTGCCTCCCGAATCAATTGACGCAAAAATTTCTCGAATCCGTCAAGAATGAGCGGAGTTACGGGGGTTCGGCGCCCGCTCTCAGCGCTTTCTCTCTTTTCTCGCGCCGACGAGCCACTGGAAGCTACACAGGGAAGGATGGTATGGGGGAAAGAAGTTACGTCAGCGCGCATCATGAAACGCGATCGCTCTCCCGCTGTGATTCGCGTTCGCGAGTGCGGCTAACGTGTACTGAGGAGTGCGGCGCCGGCAAGTGGCGCCACCCCGTGGCAAGAAGCGCATCTGATCCGAATGCTGCTCTCGATTTATGTCGGCTATCGGCCAATGAGGATGCTATGTCTTTTGCGACGTGGAGATGCAGATCGCGACGTCACCGGGCAGACGCCCCGCCCACCGACCAGAGTGAGAACCGGCCTCCGTTTGAAAAGAGGGCGCCTGAGAAAACAGCAACTTCGCGTTCCGCTTTTAGCCTTTACGCGGCGCGCACGACTCCAATATTTGGCTGAGCAGTTCATAGCCGTGTCAGCTTTCCGCAGGATGTGTTTTTTCAACAAGCCCAATGGGTGCTTCATGACCCCTTTAACAATGGCGCGGCCGCCGCATCGCGGAGTTATAGCAGCACAGAAAAGTGGCACAACAAAGGCGCGCACGGTTTCGTTTATATTTCTTGCCGATTCTATAACATGAAACATGTTGTACCAACTAGGCAACTCTCCTGAGTGTGCGCGATGCTGGGGAGACCGCACATTGCCCCGTTGCTTCCCTTCAATGACATCACATTTATTCTTTATTAATCGACTACATACGCCACTCTGTTGTGATGACGCGGTGAACTGGAGCCCGATAGAATTTAGAACGAGCGGTTGTAGTGCTCACTGAACAATGTAATTCTAGTTGCACGTGCCTCCCCACATTTACAGGCGGTCCTTATCGGTTTTCTTCGAACGAATGATCGGCATGTCGCCACGTATTGCTAATATTCCGTTTATCGACCGATGTAAAAGCGACCGTATCACTATTTGCCCACAGCCGCAAAGATAAGCTCCTCGCGCCTGTATGCGCGCGCATGCCTGCCTCCAGTGGCTGCTCTTGCTGCTTCCCGAGATAGCATTTCTGGCGGGCAACGCAATAGAGCAGCCGCAGACGTCAGCGTGTAAAATTTTATTAATCGCTGGAAACTGTTCGGCCGAGCAAACCGAACCTGAAACATTAAACTGTCACCCCGAGGCAATTATTAGCATGTAAATCAGCTGTCTGCAATTCGTCGTCTTTCACAGGATTTAATTTATGTGCCTCAATCACCGGCAATAAATAGAACACTATGCGAGAAACGAAGATTACATGTTATTTTGTTTCGTGAGTCCTGACTGGTCCTATATGTCAGTTTCTTTAAAGGGACTGACAACCAATTTTCGTGGTAGCTATTTAGCGCAACGGAAAGCTTACCGGTGAGAGTGTGTAATCACAAAATGGTAACGTGGAAAACGCCGTGAAACATTTGTACTCAGAATTTTTCTATCTGGGGCAAATATGAAGTCGTATACACGCGTGACAACACATGCTGCAAACAGTGATAGCGAGAACGGTTCCTGTTCGAGTGCAGTGGTTTACTGCGCATCCGTGCACACCACGCCGTGGTTCGACATGTTCCACTGGCTGTCGCGAAGGCAGCAGCGCTTTTCACTGTGCAACTCCTTTTACTTCGCAAGCAGCATAGAATAGAGCGGGGATGGATAATAATGTACGTACTCTAATTTTGAGGGGTAACTATGGGCGCGCTTACAGCATCAGACTATACGTGACTATGTACAGCAAAGTCATCGACTCCATATTTCAGCTTCAAGGCTCTTCCGCTGGGCTGTGTCATGGCGGTTTACTGTTGCTTTTCAGTACGAATTAAAAATATAAATCCTACTCACAACGCGAAAAGGGTGCTAGAAGCTGTCACTGTGTATCACGGTCGTTTCTTTTCTACCAGGATCTTATCACGCGTTCTGGCCAGTTGTCGGTCCCTTTCAGGATACATGGTAGCTGCGTTAGCAACAACTTGTAGGTTTGGGCGAGTCGGTTCATAATGCGAAAACTAGAAGTAGCGCGAAAAAAACGACGACAAGAATAGGAACACACACAACAGGACCAGCGCTGTACTGCCAACTGAATGTTTATTGAAAAATCACCACTTATAGCTATGCCACCAAAAACGCCTTGTCACACAGAAAACGCCACAAAAAAAATCAACGATTGCGGACATGCGTATTGCTAAACTAACAGGTGTTTATCGAGAAAAGATCTCTCATGAGTAGTTAAACTAATTGACGCCGCGCTGACACACTTATCTCCAGCTTTATTGATAAAATAAGCTTCCACAATTTCTCTTTCTATTTTGGATTTTCCAAACGTCAAAAAACTAGTTTGCCCGAACTTGGGTGTGCATGCGCATTTTTTTACAGTGCGAGGCTAGATGGCTGCCATAGCCATTTTTGACATTGTTCTTATGTTGCCTGGCCCTATCATTTATCATGTTTATGAGATACCATTAAGTTGTGGGAGAGTGTACATCGGACAAACTGGGCAATGCTTTAATGATATAGGGCCAGGCAACATAAGAACAATGTCAAAAATGGCTATGGCAGCCATCTAGCCTCGCACTGTAAAAAATGCGCATGCACACCCAAGTTCGGGCAAAATAGTTTTTTGACGTTTGGAAAATCCAAAAAAGAAAGAGAAATCGTGGAAGCTTATTTTATCAATAAAGCTGGAGATAAGTGTGTCAGCGCGGCGTCACTTAGTTTAACTACTCATGAGAGGTCTTTTCTCGATAAACACCTGTTAGTTTAGCAATACGCATGTCCGCAATCGTTGATTTTTTTGTGGCGTTTTTTGTGTGACAAGGCGTTTTTGGTGGCATAGCTATAAGTGGTGATTTTTCAATAAACATTCAGTTGGCAGTACAGCGCTGGTCCTGTTGTGTGTGTTCCTATTTTTGCCGTCGTTTTTTTCGCGCTACTTCTAGTTTTCGCATGGTAGCTGCCTTTTGGAGGTACACGGGAAACAGTGTAATGATATCCAGAGTTGACATTTATGATTAAAGAGAGAAACATATGTGGCACGTCCAGAAAAGCGTATAATAACTCTCCTTTTTAAAAAAAAAAAGTTGAAAGGTCTTGGTAGAGGGGCACAACCAATATGCGATATAGGGATACATCAGAAGGATAAGTCAAACTTGTCAAGAAAAAAAGTTGAAGCCATCTGACTCAGTGAAGATGGATGACCAGCGGAGCGGACGGGCGCACTCCAGCCCCGTCGGTGGTGTACTTCATGATGGCGCTGCTCATCCCCAGGCTTGTATGTACTGAGCGGTTGACCCATACTTGCCACGCACGACCACGCCAACGCAGCGCCCATTGGCGTGGCGAAACATGTACGCAAGGCGCACTGCTCCACTTAATACGCGTAAAAAGCAGCGTAAAACACAAAACATTGCGCAGTTTGCACTACGTCGCGCAAGGCTGGGTCACAGCAGAGCTGGTGGGCACCTAGCTGGTCCTTGCTTGGCTGGGTACTCTACCTCCCTGTTTCCCACCCCTTGCTATACACTGCACTACACGTGGCTATTCCTGCTGTCGTTTATGTGTTGCCTCTGTTTATTTCTTTCTCGCTACCTCGTTCCTTCTACTTCATCCTCTGTATTTCCCTTTCTTTCTCTCTAGAGTAGAGAGTAAAGCGATCTCCTCCTCACCCTCAAGTCTCTTTCCCGCCTTCTTGCTATACTGTACTACACAAGGCGATACTACGCTCTGCTAGTGTACCTGGATAGCCGAGTGAGTAAGGCGCTCGCATTTGGATCGTGGGTACGTGGGTTCGAAATCTCGCCTCGCGAAGCAATTTTTCCCCTATAATGTCCTCTTTCTTTCTGTCTCTCTGTACTCGTTTCTCTCGCCCACTGACTTATTCGCTATGGAGAGAGACAGAGATAATAACCTTTAGTGAAAATCCCGGAGAGGTTTAGCTTGGTTGTCGCCTGGCTTGCTACAGCGCGTGTCATGTGATGACTATGGCATATACAATGAATCACATATACACACAAATGGTACGTACAGTCACAGACGTGCACAAAAGAGTCATTCGCACACTTTGGTTAAGTCGAGTGTTCCTCAAGAACACCAGCAGCGTTTTTGTGTTGCGCATCGCACAACCGCTGTCTTGCCACGGGCCAAAAACTGCCGCAGTTTCCATGCTCGAGCCCCGTGTCGCAAATGAAGCCTTCAGAATCTGTCGTTCGGCGTCGTAACGGGAACACTCGCAGAGTACGTGCTTTAAGTCTTTCCGAGTATATACTGTGGTGCACGCGGGTGAGTCCGACTGCCTGATCTTGTGCTTGAGTATTTTCGTCAACGTCCCCCGCCACGGTTGTCTAGTGGTTAGGCGCTCGACTGCTGACCCGAAGGTCGCGGGGGGTCGAATCCCCTCCGGCCGCGGCGGCTGCATTTCGATGGAGGCGAAAATGTTTGAGGCCCGTGTACTCAGATTTAGTTGCACGTTAAAGAACCCCAGGTGGTCGAAATTTCCGGAGCCCTCCACACGGCGTCTCTCATAATCATATGGTGGTTTTGGGACGTTAAACCCCAGATATGATATTGCCACCTGGTGTTTTGAGCCAGCATACCGTGGCCAGCCAAAAGGTGAAGAAGACGAAGCGCGAGGAGGCGCTAGCCGTTGGACCGTGTCTATCATTCGCGTCTTGTCGTTCCGCTGGTTCTTGTCCCTACAGAGCCTATAGCGCGTGACAAACAGGTGGATGTGCGGGGTAATCTAGGCACCATACTCCTCCGAGTAGCATAAGATCTCAAACATCGTGCCGGTGGTTACTCCTGTGCACCGCGCCAGCAGGAAGGATTCGAGGACAAGCCCCCGAGTTTGGACTACTACCAGACAACCTGGCGGCTCCCGACATCCAATCGACACCGACCCGACCGGTACGGAAGGTACAACGCCGCTTCACTGCACGTTGCTCAATCCTCGAACGCCAAATCCCTTTCACGGCGCTGCACATGAGGATGTGGAAGATTGGCTTGTTCACTACGACTTTGTTGCCGTGCACAACAAGTGGGACAATCAGACAAGCTGCGGCACGTCTATTTCAGCCTCCTGAATGGCGCGCGTGTTTGGTACGAGAACTGTGCAGGCATCTTAACATCATGGGAAGATTTCAAACGCCGTCTTCTTGAGACTTATGCCAGCCCTGATCGTCGGGAGCGAGCTGAGCGTGACCTCCAGTCTCGCATACAAATGCCAAACGAAGGCGTTGCAATGTATGTCGAGGACATGACGCGTCTTTTCCGACGAGCCGACCCCAACATGTCCGTTTGGGCTGTTACGAAGTTCAGACCTTACCTCTACGGGCGCCCATTTAAGCTGTGACTGATCATCACTCTTTATGCTGGTTGGCTAACCTCCGATCCCTTCTGGCCGATTAGCAAGATGGAGTCTGCGGCTTCAGGAATTCGATGTCACCATCGTATACAAATCGGTGTAGAAAGCAGAAGATGCCGACACGCTATCACGAGCTCCTCGAATCTGAAAGTGCGCCGCAGAAGCCGACAGCGCCTTCCTGGGGGACTCTCAGCGGGGCGGATCTCATCGCTAACCAACGAACAGACGCTGAGTTAAGGCTTATCGTTGAGCATTTAGAAGGCGCACCGCGTCAATCCCTCGTCATATTTCGCGAACGTTGCCGTCATTTTTGCTTACGAGAGGGATATTATACAAAAGAAACACACGGTTGTCGGCAGCAGCGATCTCATCTTCTAGTCGTGCCTCAAGACCTTCGCGATGACATCCCTGTTGCTTGCCACGACGAGCGACATCTGGCCATCTGGGCTACTCGAGGACTCTTGATCGGGTTGCGACAGCTATATTACTGGCCTAAACTGGCTGCTTTACGTCAAGCGCTTTGTGAAAGGATGCCGTGAATGTCAGCGTCGCAAGTCACCACCCTTAAAGCCTGCAGGCCTGCTACAACCCATCGATCCACCGCGTTACCGCCGTTTGATCAGGTTGGAATGGACCTCCTTGGGCCGTTTCCTTTGTCCTTACTCCGGAAACAAGTGGATCATAGTCGCCACTGATTACTTGACGCGTTACGCTGAGACGAAGGCACTACCACGTGGGACAGCCTCCGAAGTCGCCCAGTTTTTCATGCATCACATTGTGCTCGTCACGGCGCCCCGTCATTCATCATCACTGACCGAGGACAGCGTTTACGGCAAAGCTCTTGGACGGACATCTTCAAGCTGAGTTACACGAACACCGGAAGACCACGGCATACCACCCTCAGACTAACGGTTTGACAGAAAGGCTAAACAAAACGCTGGCGGACATGATCTCTATGTACGTGGATGTGCAGCATAAAACGTGGGACGAAATCCTACCGTACGTAACGTTTGCGTACAACACCGCAACGCAGGAAACGACTCGATTCACACCATTCCGCCTCGTTTATGGTCGAGATGTTCAATCCATGCTAGACGCTATGATTCCTTATGACGACACCTCCCAGCACGAGCAGCTAGCTCCTGACGTCGAGGATTACATTCAGCGCGCAGAGGAAGCGCGTCAACTGGCCCGCGTGCACATAAGAACGGAGCAGTGTGCAGATGCACGAAGGTACAACATCCACCATCGACAAGTTACGTATGAACCTGGTGACCAAGTTTGGGTTTGGACTCCCATTAGACGGCGAGGACTCAGCGAGAAACTCCTGAGCAAGTACTTCGGACCTTACAAAGTACTAAGGCGTGTGAGCGAGGTCAACTATGAAGTTATCCCAGACGGCGGCGCAGTATCGTCCCAACGCCGTGTACCGCGCACAGAGGTTGTACATGTCGTCCGCCTAAAACCATATTTACGCGGTGATACTCCTACTCTTATTGTCATCGTGCAGCAAACTTTCTTTTCCCTTTGATCTTGTCAGTTAGCTCTCCAACGAACTGTGAACTGCGTTTTCTTCCCTTATTGCGGACCCCAGACCGCATTTTCTTTCGCGTGCATCTTCGCTCTGTGTTATAACGTATTTCTTTTATTTTTTTTCTCTTGTTTAGTTTTTTTCTTATCGGCCCCTTCGGTGTGTCTCTGTGTGTCAAAATCGAGTCGATGTTCCGTTGGGAGGGGGAATAATGCCACCTGGTGTTTTGAGCCAGCATACCGTGGCCAGCCAAAAAGGTGAAGAAGACGAAGGCGAGGAGCGCTAGCCGTTGGACCGTGTCTATCATTCGCGTCTTGTCGTTCCGCTGTTCTTGTCCCTACAGAGCCTATAGCGCGTGACAATATTATTATTATTTCGTCAACGTCGAGTCTCAGCTGGTGAATGCACGTTTCATCTTGCCTATAAAAGCTACACGTCGGGTCTATTCTGTGAGGCGGTCCGTACTGGTTATTCGCATCGCACCGTATTGTTTGCTGCAGATTCCGCGTGAACGCAGATACCAAAGTCGCTGCATCTTTCCTTGAAAAGGGAATGTCTATTTTCTCAGATGCCGTGTCATGTGAAGCTCTGGCAGCGGAGTCAGCACGAACATTCCCTTCTATGCCGCAGTGAGCTGGTAGCCTGCAGTAATTCATCGTGGTGTAGCTCATGAGCATTATTGCCTTGGTGCCCGATGTGCAGGACTACATGAAATAAACAGCGCGAAAAAGGGACGGCGACGGAAAGGCGACACACAGGACAAGCGCTGACTTCCAAATGAATTTTTATTGACAAGAAAGCATCTTATAAGCGCTTGCGGGAAAGTTAAATCCAGAAAAAAGAAAAAAAAGAAGAAAGTCTCCTTTTCATGCTGTTTATTTCAAGTATGCACAACCAACTAGCCCAATCAGCTACTTTGTCCAGGACTACTTGATCTTGTGTACGGTGGTGATTTTCGGGATTGGAGTGCGGCTTGTGCGCCGGAGAATATCACCCTAGTGTCGGGTCTCTGATCTTTGATACATGGAAGCGCCCTCCGCAGTGCAGCCAGCTCAATAGCAGCGGCGGAAGTATGGTGACTGAGAGTGGATGCGATGGTGACATTCGCCGACGTTATCCACACACCTACAGTAGATTGATCCATCTGTGACAGACCCATCTGTATAAACGTGACGGCGGGTTCTGTAGTTGGTGTTATGTGTTCGAGAGCAAAGTATGTCAACTGGCCCAGGTGTGTTTCTCTTGCTCTTGAACCCCGGCACTGCCGTGACTACCGTCCAGGAGCGAAGCTGCCATGGGGGCCTTGTCAATATCGACGGCTTTTCATACGCCAGGGGGAGTAACATCCGCACCTCAGAAGGGCTGACTGAAGCAAGTGGATGATCTTGTACCCTCGCAAAACGCAGACAGACTCGGAGGGTAGCCTAAAGACGCTATGGAGAAGAAACAATGCTAGATACCTTATAAAAAAATTCGGCAGATCCCACGTACCGTGGCAGTCGATGTTATGCGAAGCATGCGGCGGGTAGGTGACTGTGTAACTTTTTTACTGAGCGACACGTTACGAAATGACGCTAAATATTTGTATAAATTTTATACCCACACATATATATGTTGAAGAGCCGCATATGCTTTATATATTCAGTTGTTTACGGTTGAGTAACGCTGCCAATGGCAACGTGGGTATTACCAACACCAGAAGAGGTAAGCTGATATGTAGTGCTTATACATGTCCCGAGAACGTACGCACGCACGTTTCACGAACCCGTGTGCATGTGTGCATGACGTTCTTGACAGTTCTTGAGCAAGGGCATCATCACCGTGATCACTGAGCACCAGCAGCTTGTCATGACTTGTTATAGGATCGTGGTGACGAAGGGTCCATGTGTGGTGAGTGTGTGGTATAGTAGATCTGTTGGAATTCGTGGATGCCTCGGTCATTTCATCGACAAATTGTCTGTCGACAAGAGCCGGCGACATGTCGGAACCTGAAGCCACCCTTCGCGTTGGTGAGGAATAGGCCGTCGAGGCTGGTAGGCCTGGATAGTGCTACGTAGACGAACATCAGTGGATGGTGTTTGTCGTATTCATAGACTACCTGGGCGTATGTGGCATACGTAGCCTTGTCTACAAAGCGGCTGTCAATCAATCTGGCATCATCCTCGGTCAGCATGAGGCCATCGCCCAGCTTCGTAAGAAATCAAGAGGACACTGCGTCGTTCTGGTGGACTAAGTGCACTTTACGGTGCGGTGATGTGAACATCATACGTAACTTTCGTTCATGTGTTCCTCCGGGGTCGAGCAATGCTTCAATATATCTTGCTGAATCATAGGAATACAAACGCAATGTTTATTAGACTGCTATAAAAGCGGAGCCAACACTGGAACTACAGACATTAATCTGTTATGACGCCGTATCGTAGGAGTACACATCGTAGGAGTATCATGTAGTCTTTATTGCTTCTTGTAAAATTATATAGCCATCACCACAACCACAATTGACGTTGCACCGTATTACGCCTGCGTAGGCTGTTTTTCCAAACCAATTTATAGACCTGGCGTGGCTCAGTGGTAGAATACCTGATTGCCACGCAGAATGCTTGGGTTCGATTCCTGCAGGGAACGTAATTTTCATTCTTTCCATTCGTTGAGTAAACGCTGCCGGTGTTAGTTTTCCTTAACGCTCTAGCAGTTGAGTTACCAATGTCTGTTCTCGCCGTTCCTGGGTAGATATAAACTGCCAATCACCTGTGGCGCATACCCGTACACCGCGGCCCGTGGTAAACGGGTATGTGCCACACGTGTCTAATGGAAAGGGTTTGACGACGTACGCGACAGGATTGTAACGTTATTCATGTCATGACCCGGCAGTGATATTCGTCAAATCCTCTTACCCTCCCATGCAAATTTTGGTCTACACCAAGTTAAGGAGGCGATCATGAGAGCACCCAGACGTAGGCGGCTAGATAGATAGATAGATAGATAGATAGAAACGCCGAGAGTGCCAGAGGTTCGCTAAGAAATGCTTCGCATTTAATTGCATAGCCAACCAAGGACATTGACTTGCAGGACAGGGCCAATGCTGTATGCCTGATAAATGGCACAACCAATCGGGCTGATTCACTGGCAGGACAGGACGCCTGATACAACGGCGCAGCCAAGAAATACATTCACCGGAGGAAAAACGCCAATGCCGCATACCTGGTGCAATTCTACACAGTGAACAAGGGGCATTCACTGGCAGCGCAGGGTGAATGCTGGATACTTGATACAATGACGTAGCTAGAAAGAGGCCTTCACCGGCATAATAGGACCAATGCTGGCTACTCCATACAATGCTACAGCCAACAAAGGCTAGAAAGAGGCCTTCACCGGCATAATAGGGTCAGTGCTGCATGCCTATAGCAATGGGAAAGCGAACAAAGGATATTCACCGAACCGGAGACATTTACCTACAGGATAGGGCCACTGCTGGATACCTCATACAATGGTTAAGCCAATAAGGGGCCTTCGCATGCACGACACGGCCACTGCCTAAAAAAAATTGTGGCGGTGCTAGTTGGCGAATACTTACATCTTCATTCTAGCGCGAAACGACAAACACGAGCGGAAAAACAGGACAGGTGCGGATACAAACCGAGCGCATATATAGACAAGACCACTTTGAGGCTATAAATATGTTGCATCAGCAAAAATTATCTCGCTCTTTTAAATGGAGATGGACGTGTCGCTAACACAATTGTTACGGCTTCCACCTCGAAACTTGTATTGGAGAAACATCCGCACACTTGCGTTTTTCTGCAGCGGGAGGAAAGATAGAAGCCGTAACATTCTTTAAATTTTGCTCATGCTCCTTTAACCGTTCATTAAGCCATTTACCTGTTTTCTCTATCTATCTATCTATCTATCTATCTATCTATCTATCTATCTATCTATCTATCTATCTATCTATCTATCTATCTATCTATCTATCTATCTATCTATCTATCTATCTATCTATCTATCTATCTTTCTATCTATCTATCTATCTATCTATCTATCTATCTATCTATCTATCTATCTATCTATCTATCTATCTGTCTGTCTGTCTGTCTGTCTGTCTGTCTGTCTAGCCGCCTACGACTTTGTGCTCTCCTGGCGGTTTCCTTAATATGATGAATACCAAAATTGGTATAACACAACATGACTGTATGGCGAACATAAATAAAGGGGTCATAACATGAAATTCATGAAATGCATGTAATGAACGGCATGATTTACATCCCATGGTCTTGGTGCCATTGCTGCCGTTTCGTTAACTTGCTATATACCAAAATTGGTATGGCGTGACAAGAGCGCATGACGAACATAAGTGACAGGTCCTGAAGTGCAAATCATGACAGGCATGTCATGTTCAGCATAATTTACATGACATGGTATCGGGGCATTCGCGGCCGTTTAATTAATGGATATATACCAAAATCGCCATGACGAGACATTTCTGTACGACGAGCATAAATGACAGGTGGTAACACGAAAATCATGAGATGCATGTCATGTGCGGCATGACTTACATTCCACGCTCATGGTGCCCACGCGGCCGTTTCGCTACCTTGACATGTACCAAATATGGTATTGCGTGATGTGACTCTATGATGAACATTAATGACAGGTGGGAGCATGAAAATCATGACATGCATGTCATGTATGGCATGGCTTGCATGCCATGCTTCATCGCGGCCGTTCCACTACATGGGTATGTACCGACATTTATATTGCGCGACGAGACAGGACGACGAACATTAATGACAGGTGGTAACACGAAAATGTGGCCAAGCAATTGGTACTGCTTAACGGTTGCGCTCTCCTCGTGGGTCGTCCTCTTCTAAACGCCGCTCGTGCTCGGAGCCCGTGCTTTTGCCTTGACTGTCGCCATAGTGCATTGTCGCCGAGTGCCGTCCAATAAACCGCTTAACAAATTGGTGGAGAGTGCTGTGCTCCATTCAATGCTTCTGGAGCTTCGTTCCCGTACTCTGCCATCTACCATGCCTCAAGACGCCGCTCAGCAAACGCCGCCTCTCACACCGACCACATGTCCCGGTGTCCCACGCATCCGTGATCCACCTATCTTCACTGGCGCCGATGGCACCGACGTGGAGGACTGGCTCGCAATTTACGAGCGCCTGAGCGTACCCAACAAATGGGACGAAGCAGGCAAGTTGAGCAACTTGGTCTTCTACCTCGCGGGAGTAGCAAGCTTGTGGTACAACAACCACGCGTCCGATTTTGCTACTTGGTCGGATTTCAAGACCACCGTCATCAACGTTTTTGGCCGCCCTGCAGTTCGTAAGCTGCAAGCAGAACAGCGCTTACGCGAACGAGCTCAGCAGGCCGGTGAATCTTTCACCAGTTATATCGAAGACGTCCTGGACTTGTGTAAGAAAGCCAACGGCACCATGTCCGAGTCGATCCGGAACATTATGAAGGGCATTGACGACGATGCCTTCACCATGTTGCTCGCTAAAAGCCCTTCCACCGTGGCCGAGGTCATAACACTGTGCCAGAGCTACGAGGAGCTCCGCCGGCAACGTTCGATGACTCGTCGCTCTCCATCACGCGACGAAGAGCTTGCTGGCTTGGCGGCCATACCTGACCAGGCCACGCTGCTGGCAGAAATGAAGGCATTCGTGCGCGAGGAAATCGCACGCCACTTCTCTCTCCTGGCCTTCGCCCACCCGCCGCACGTTCAACAGTCGTCGACGACCCTTCTTCCTCCCATCCGCCGAGCGATTGAGCAGGAAATCGCGGAGGTGATGCCTGAGTACCACCAGCAACCTCCGGCTCCTGCGCCACAGAGTTACGCTCAGGTTGTCGCCAGGACGCACCAGGCAATCCCTGCGGCTGCACCGTTGAGTTACGCCGAAGCCGCGGCTAGACCTCCGTCCTTCGAAGCGGGCGTGCCGCTACGTATGCTGCCGTCATCCCTAGGCCCCGACTGCAACCCACCTTGCAGTCATTTCAGCAGCCGCCCCGTCCATCGCATCCTGCGACGTGGGCGGGACCTGCCCCGGCGAACCGATGGCGCACACCCGACAATCGGCCCATCTGCTTTGCATGCGGTTATGCCGGTCACGTGGCCCGTTACCTGCCATCGCGTGCAGCCGCCTCGAGTCGCGTCAACCACCACCAGCCAGTACAGCCGTGCATTCTACGACCCGCCTATGTCGCCGACGTCACGCCCAGCTCCATCCACTCGCCGCTCTCCGTCTCCACGCCGTGGCTCACTGTCACCAATGCGGCCACGTTTTGTCGCACGAGAGCAGGAAAACTAGTCGTCGCAGTCCACGAGGCAAGGGCTGCGACGCTATCGAACTGTAAAAGCCCTCAGCGAGGTCCATCGAATGTCATAGACGTGTTTGTGGACGGTGTTCGCGCATCTGCCCTTGTCGACACTGGAGCCGCCGTATCCGTTATGGACGCGAAACTTAGCCGCTTACTTCGAAAAGTGACGACTCCACTTTCTGGGATGTCCCTCCGTACCGCCAGCTCCCAGAGTGTTAGGCCTACAGCAGTATGCACTTCTCGCGTCGTCATTCAGGACGTTCTGTACGACGTCGAGTTCATCATAATTGCTGCATGCTCCCACGACGTCATCCTGGGATGGGATTTTCTCTCCCGCCACGACGAAATAATTCACTGCGCACCAGCCGCCCTCGAACTCTCACCGTTCTCACATTTGACGGCCGGCAGACAGTCCATCGGCATTCACCAAGACCCTCGTCAAAGACGATACCAAAGTTCCTCCAAACTCGTCGACGGCTGTGCCAGTTTACTGCGCCGGTCTCTGCGACACAATTGCACTCCTTTCGCCATCTGACCGCGTTTGCACTAGGAAATGGTTGCTGATATCTTTCGCGACCGTGCAAGTCACTCAGTGCATCACCGCTTTTTTGTTACCAACCCATCCCCGCACATTGTTACGTTGGTGCGAGGGGAATGTCTCGGCAGAGTGGAGCCCCTCGAAGACGCACAAGTTCTGGACGCACCCGATGACTCGCACTGCACCAGTTCCCGTACCATCAGTGCCGTTTCCACGTCTGATTCCTCACCCGCGGATGTATTTGGTCCCTCCATTGCTGACAACCTTACGTCGGTCCAGCGTTCCCAGCTTCTGTGCCTGTTGGAAGAATTTCGTTCTTCTTTCGATGTCGGGCAAACTTCTCTCGGCCGCACGTCCGCTGTTACGCATCGCATCGACACTGGCGCCCAACCACCACTGCGGCAACGTTCATATCGCGTGTCTCCCACAGAACGTCGGGTAATTAATGAGCAAGTCGACGACATGCTTCGACGCGACGTTATTCGACCCTCGGACAGCCCGTGGGCGTCTCCTGTTGTTCTCGTTGCCAAGAAGGACGGTTCTTTGAGCTTCTGTGTGGACTACCGAAGGCTCAACAAGATCACTCGGAAGGATATTTATCCACTGCCGCGAATCGACGACGCGATTGACAGCCTCCAAGGAGCAGAATACTTTTCATCTCTCGATTTGCGCTCGGGGTACTGGCAAGTACCCATGGCTGATGACGCTCGACCGAAGACAGCCTTTGTCACGCCCGACGGCTTGTACGAGTTCAACGTCATGCCGTTTGGTCTGTGCAATGCGCCCGCGATCTTCGAGCGCATGATGGACACCGTTCTGCGCAAGTTGAAATGGCACACGTGCTTGTGTTACCTGGACGACGTCGTCGTTTTCGCTCCGGACTTCTCCACGCATCTTCAACGTCTGCGGCATGTTTTGGACGCGTTTGACCAACGCCGGCCTCCAACTGAACCTGAAGAAGTGCCGATTTGCAGCACGGCAGCTGACAATCCTAGGCTACGTCGTGTCCAAGGACGGAATCCTTCCCGATCCGGCCAAGCTTCGGGCCGTGGCCGAATTTCCCAAACCTACGTCCGTCAAAGAACTGCGCAGCTTCGTAGGACTGTGCTCCTATTTTCGACGTTTCATATGCAACTTTGCCACCATCATATCGCCGCTGACGAAGCTCCTTGGAAGTAAGGGCCCCTACATTCGTGGTCGTCCGAATGCGACGACGCGTTCGCAAAGCTCCGTCGTTTGTTGACGTCTCCTCCCATACTACGCCACTACGACCCTACGGGCCCCAACGGAGGTACACACGGACGCCAGCGGTGTAGGCCTCGGTGCTGTTCTTGCGCAACGCAAACCAGGGTTTCCCCGAATATGTCGTCGCCTACGCAAGTCGTACGCTTACTAGAGCCGAGACCAATTACACTGTCACGGAAAAAGAGTGCCTGGCGATCATCTGAACCCTTACAAGATTCCGACCTTATTGTATGGTCGCCCATTTGATGTCGTCACCGATCACCACGCACTATGCTGGCTGTCGTCATTGAAGGATCCCTCGGGCCGTCTCGCCCGTTGGGCACTTCGCCTGCAAGACTACGACATCCGCGTGCTGTACCGCAACGGACGTCAGCATGCTGACGCCGACGCCCTCTCGCGCTCCCCCTTGCCTGACGACAATGCCTCCTGCTCAGTGTCTCACACTGCTGTTTCTTCTATCGATGTTCACACCATCGCTACCGAGCTGCGCAAGGATAAATGGATCGCTTCGCTGAAAGAGTTGCTCACTGATCCGTCGACAACACCAACCACTCGCGCGTTGCGTCGTCAAGCCCACCATTTCGCCATTCGTGACGACCTACTGCACCGACGCAATTACAACGCCGACGGCCGCCAGTGGCTACTTGTGATACCCCGAAGTCTGCGTGCTGAAATATGCGAGTCCTTCCACTCTGATCCGCAATGCGCGCACTCTGGGGTATCCAAAACTTACCACCGCATTCGATAACGATACTTCTGGCGAGGGATGTACCGCTACGTGCAGAAGTTCGTCCGCTCCTGCCTCGATTGCCAACGCCGAAAACCTTCAACGCACGTGTCACCAGTCGGGTCTACAACCATTACCTTGCCCTAACCGTCCGTTTGGGCGCGTGGGCATCGATTTGTATGGACCACTTCCTCTGACGTCGGCTGGTAACCGTTGGGCCAATGATATGCATGTCATGTATGGCATGATCTACATGTCATGCTCATGGTGCGCTCGCGGCTGTTTCGCTAGCTTGGTATACACCAACATTGATATTTCGCGACGTGACTGTAGACAACACAAACGACAGGTGGTAACACGAAAATCATGACATGGATGTCATGTACGGCGTGATACACCTTCCATGCTCATGGGGCGCTCGCGGTCGTTTCGCTTGCTTTATATACACCAAAAGTGGTATTGCGCGACGTGACTGTGGACGAACATAAATGAGAGGTGGTAACATGAAAATAATGACATGAATGTCATGTACGGCATGATTTACATGTCATGCTCATGTTGCGCTAGCGGCCGTTTCGCTAATTTGATGCACACCAACATTGGAATTTCGCGACGTGAATATATGGTGAACATAAAAGACAGGTGGTAACATGAAAATAGTGACATGCATATCATCTACGGCGTGACTTACATGCCACGCTCATGGTGTGCTCGAGCCGATTTTGTTAGCTTGATATTGCCACGCGCGCTTCTTGTTTTATGTTGATGTATTCGGGTTTGACCAGCAAGGACGGTTAGCAACGCCCGACGCTGACCACGCCGCAGTGTTCAAGAAGCTTCGCGATTGTACTAGATCACTTTGTTCAGATTGCGCGCCAGGACGCGAATAGTCTAGATTATTGCAGAGCTTGCGCGACCACCAGTGATAGGACTGGAAAGTTCGATGCATGATGTATAAAAGACGGCGCGTCCCAGCCATGAGCAGTTTATCGACGGCCGACACCCAGTTCGCCGCTATCAGTGTACAGTGTGTATTGCTATAGATTTAGTTTTTAATTTCCCGGCTACAAGTTCGGCCAAATAAAGAGTTTCACCTTGAACACGCCGGCTGTTGTCTTCGTCGACGTCATGACCCCGTGAGAATATACACCTAAACTGGTACTGCGTGACGTGACTGTATGAAGAACACAAATTACAGGTCCTAACATGCGAATCATGGCATCGATGTCATGTACTGCATTATTTACATGACACTGTCTTGGTACGCTTCTGGCCATTTTGTTAAGTGGATATACACCAAAATTGGTATGGCATGAAATGAGTGCGGGACGAATATAAGTGGCAGGTCATGCATTGCATATACCAGAACATACGTTTCATTCGCATCCTATATACCAGATTTGTACGTGCATTCATGCATGACTTACATGCGAACAGGAATGCGCTACTCACAAGTTGGAAGTAGCGCACGTCCTGTCCTCTTCATTGATCCCTGTGTTTTCAGCGCTATGCCTCCATTAAATGTAACAAAGCAACTAGGCCAAAAGTCTGTTCTCATGGACAACGACGTCGTCTAAGTAGACGAGGAAAGTTTGCCACTTAAAGACTGTCAGTACTGTATCCATAACGCGTTGGAAAGTGGCAGGTGCCGAGGAACGACCAAAGAGCATGCCCTCGAATTCGACGAGGCCGTCTGGTGTTAAAAAGGCAGTCGGCGCTCAGTCTCTCGCCTCGACGAAGAGTACTTGGCTTTGTGGAGTCGATCCAGGGCGTCGTCTATCCGTGGATGGTGGATATACGTCCTTCTTTTTGATTTTGTTCAAGAGACGATAATCCACGCAGAAAAGCAGAGTTCCATTCTTCTTCAATAACACCAAGGGACACTCCCACGGACTCTTGGATGGCTGGACGATGTGATCGCGTAGAATTTCGTCGACTCGTTTCTTTACGGCCTCGCGTTCTCGCGTCAAAATTTTGTACAGGCTCTGGCGAATCGGTCGCGTACTTTCTTCTACTATGATGCGATGAAACCCCCACAAATATTGACGTTAGAGACGTAGCCAGACAGAACAAAAAGAAACGCATGCTTATGAGTAATCATATTTTTTTCCGCCACCTATCGTACGCTAGGTATGTTCAGCGAAAGCTTTCGCTAGCGTGCGGCCTAGCATTCGCCCGCAAAGCGGCATCGCTGTGCCAAGATGCATCACGAAACACCGCTTGTCACACATTTTTCTTCTGACGGCGCGACCGCCGCGATGGTCTAGTGGTTACGGCATTCCACTGCTGACCCGAAGGTTGCGGGATTGAATCCCGGCCGCGGCGGCCCCATTTTTCAGTGGATGCGGTAACGCTTGAGGACCGTGTACTTAGACTTAGGTGCACGTTAAAGAACCCAGTTGGTCAAAATTTCCGGAGCCCTCCACTACGGCGTCCCTCATAATCATATCGTGGTTTTGAGGCGCTAAACCCCAACAATTATTTTTGACGGCGCGTGATTCGACAGGCAACACATTTTCGCCAGTGAGCGGCCGTGGTATAATTTACGTATTTAAAAGACACGAATTGCGACAGCAATAACTGTATGTGTCACTTTAGTCGGCGTTTCGGTTAATGAGTATTTAAAGCCGTTACGAAGCTGTATAAGTTCGTAGTGTTTGTATGTGTTGTGTATATTTCAATTTTCTTTATTTGCACTGCATATGGCCTCGTCCTCGTGAGTCATTGCAGCAGCGCGCAGTGAGAAATATGAAGAAATCCACGCGCTAACCTGTGCAAGTGTCATGTGCATCGACGCTATTTTGACACGGTCATAACATTGTAGCAAAACTTTTGCAGCTTTTTGTTAAATTTGTTTCCTTAGGTTACACCATTATGAATATTGCATTGAATTTGTGTCCCTTGCGTTATATTTGCGGAAATTTTGCATTTGATTCGTATTGACCAATGATCTGCATCATTACTGCTAAATTTTATTATTCCTTTTCTAGCTGCGTACAAATGGAAGCGTGGCTATGCACCACTTTCTTCACAGGTTCCTCGAAATTTTTTCATAACACTGTATGCCGCAATATTATACTTTGATACCTGATATAATGAGACGAGTGCTACTGAAAGAGCAACTACGATATTTAACGAAGTCGTGAGCTGAAACATATTAGCGCAAGGAATAAAACGACTAACACAACACGAAGACAAGCGCTACTCACAAGTGTTTGTTAGCAGGGAAGGGGTCCTCGTATATATCCTTTAGTCACGCATGCGCATACAGGAATAAAGTAACACGTGTACAACAGAGGCGGTTGCGCATAAATTCAAATTGGTGGTCCAGCAAAGTGACAGACGGCTCACTAACCCCCAACGATCTCTGTTCTTGATATAAAAAAGATTAACACAGCCTCGCACTATAGGTTCCAAGCTTGAAGGGCTTTCCTTCCTATTTTCCTCTCTCTATTCTGTCTCGCTCTTTATTGCGATAGCAATTACATGGACACTCTCGGCTCATTTTTGCCGTCGCCGTCATGTCCCAGATATGCATATCTATGTATATATATAAAAAAGGCACAAAGAAAAATAAAGCAGAAGGAAAAATTCCGAAGCACCCGACTGGGGATTCAAACCATCGACCCCTCGCTCCCCAGCCTGCTGCATTAGGCAACTCACCATGCCCATTATTTTTTTCTTTATTGCCTTCTTGACTACAGGTCAAGATAGTCTATCTATCACACATCATACCCATTTCATGTGCGTTAATGCATCAAACAAAGATATCACATATTCATCACAATCAGTCGTCTTATACACTAAAGTGGTTGCTTGGGCGAGTTGGTACGACATACTTCACATAAAAAACAGCGCTAAAAAACGGCGGACAAACGGCGGACGTCTGTGTCCTTCTTTCTCTTGTCCGCCGTTTTTTAGCGCTGTTTTTTTATGTGAAGTCTTATACACATCACGCACTTTGACAACAATTTCCACGAAACACTCATGAACAGATGCATGCACCGGCGAAATAATAGCGAGCTATTTATATACACCATTTACCGCTGGTGGTAAGAAAATCTCGGAGGAGCTTGAGTGTGTTTTCTATCACGCAGTGCTCCTAATTTTCTTTCAATTTGAAAACTGCCCTCGAGACGCGCACGACAAAGTGGCCATTTTCTGTACCCACTCGTGATGTGGAAGGGAAAAGAAAGCAAAGAACACCGGGCACGCCTTTCATCAAACGCCCCCGTGTGGTAGGATACGCAGGGCTCGCCCCACGTGCCGCAGTTTAAAAGAAAGAGAAATATCTAAGAACATCTCATTCTCCATTAGAGAGTTGGAGAAATGGGGACTCAAGACACTGGGTCACCAAGCTGGGTTGGGTAGGCTGCTCTTGTGTTCGGAAGATCAGCAGAGTTTGATAACTGGGTTAACGCAAGCTGCGTTGGCGCAACGCACGGGCGCCACACGTGGTGAAATTAAAATCATGCGAGACGTGGGCCATAGAGCGTCGTGGCCCGCGCGGCGTCTGCATAGTCTCGCGGGGACCCAAGCCGTCTTCGAGACCCACGCTAGTTTTTGATTTTTGGGTCTTGGACCAACGCGAGCACAAGAGACCAAGAGTGGCTTGGGTTCTGCGCATGTGCCCTGGCGGCTCGCAAGCTCCTTGATCCCCAAGCTTCTTGGGGACCCAATTCTGAAACTCTCCATTGTCGACACTTGCAGCGCGTTGCTCAAGCACAAAGACGTAACAACTGCGACAGTCGTTAGTTCACGCTTGCCCTGTGCATGCCTGTTCGTTCTTTTCGGGCGTCCTTCTTTGTGCTTCAGTGGCGCGCTGCAAGTATCGAGCTGCTTCTCGTTCTTCGTGCGACATTCCAAGTTCTTGCTATCGCATTCATTGCTGCGCCCTTGCGGCGAAACTGTGACGTTTCTGTCTTGGCTTTCTTTCTTTCTTTTATTTGATTGTCTATTTCTCTATCTTTCTGTCTTTCTTCCGTTTCTCCTCTCTTTTCTCTCTGTATATTTCTGGCTTCCTGCATCTCTCTCTCTGTCTTTATTTCTTTCTCTATTCGATTCTCTCGCTTCCTTTACGTTCCTGTCTTTGCTCCCTCTCTCTTTCTACGATATGCGTTTACTCTCTTCACTCCTTCCTCCTCGGACTCACATCTCTCATTCTCACCCTCCGTACCCTTCCCCACTCCCGTGGGATACGATAATATGCTACGCTACGATATGCTCTGCTAGCGTGCCAGGGCAAATAAGTGGTTGCAATGCTCGCCTTCGGTTCGTTGTTACTCGGGCTCGAATCCCGCCTCGTCAAAAAACTATTTTTTCCCAAGAATTTTTCTCTATCATTTTTTTGTCTACTCTCAGCCATATGAGAGTTATCAGAATGGTGTGCCGCCGGACAAAACGGCGCACGTGTTCTGTGGGCGAAGCTGAATATGAAGAGGAGGAGGAGGAGGACGAACATAAGCGTGTGCCGGTTCATGATGATGATAGTTTTCTGTTCATGGATTACAATGAACGACTGGCGTCAACAGCGCCGCTGTTAAAGGCTTCCAGAGCAAGTCTCGAAAAAGTGTTACCGCTACTTCCCAGAATGGCTGTCCGAAATCTGGCGTCACAACCAATGCTGTGACATGGGCCTCCATATCTGCGCCCTTATCTTCTTTCTTGTTGATTTTTTGAGCATCTTCCTTTGACCGGCCGTCCACGCAACGTTTGATTTGGCCGATATTTATTTGTCCAAAGGACAGGAGGATAGCATAAACCACCGCTGTGGAGCATTTACCGAAGGGATTTTTATGCCTGGTACGTCACCATCGTCTACTTTCGCAGCGCACACTGGGACACAGATTAGAAAACTTTATGGGAACAAGAATAAAAAATAACTAGAACAATACCGTGCCGGCGTGCAATCTTTTTCAGGTTGCGAGACACCTTGCGTTATAATCTAAGCTCTCGACTTCGGTCGTTGAACCCTTCGTGCTCTAGGTGTCACTTGCCGCCTCGGCCACAACGTTGACGACCGACAAAGGGAAGCCAGCTGCCAAAAGGCGGCCTACTTGGCTAGTAAAAATATTGCCACGTACGTTTCTTATCACTTTTGCTGCATTCGCCCACAAAGGCTGTCGGCAACGCTCAGCGCAAACCGCGCCTCAGTCTTCGAGAAGCTTCACGATTGTTGTAGATGATTTTGTTAAGATTGCGCGCAAGACGCGAACGCTCGAGCTCATTCTAGAGATGCGCAACCACCAGCGATATCGCTGGAAAGTTCGATAGCGCCGGTATAAAAGCCGACGCGCTTGACCGCTTGTCAGTTGATCGACGGACGACGCCCTGTTCGCCGCTATCATTGTGCAGCGTGTATTGCTGTAGTTCTAGTTCTCATTTTCCCCGGCCACAAGTTCGGCCAAATAAACAGTTTCATTCTGCAAACGCCGACTGCTGTCTTCGTCGACGTCACGACCACGTGACATCTGGTGGAGGTGCTGGGTAATGATCCGGACGCCACCGCGGAGCGCTGACCCAAGCTCAAGCCGCGAAGAACGACTCTAAGGACAACCCGATCCTCGAACCACCGCCGGCAGAAAGGACTACCCCCCGAATACGAACCCTACCGGACAACACCAGGATCACAGCGAGAGACAACAGCCACAATGACAACCGCTGGGGCGCCTACAACGGTCGTCATGCACCAACCGCGGAGCCGCCGACATTCCGCGGATCACCATGCGAGGATCCAGAAAGCTGGCTGGAGGCATACGACCGGGTTTTCCACGTTCAACACTGGGACTGCAACGAGAAGCTACGCCATGTCTACTTCGCCCTTGAAGATGCGCAAGGACCTGGTTCGAGAATCGAGAGCCCACGCTAACATCATGGGACCTCTTTCGCACCGCATTTCTCGACACCTTCACGAGCGTCATCCGGAAAGAAAGGGCTGAGACCCTTCTCGAGCCCGTGTACAGCTCCCAATGAGAACATCGGACTGTACACCGAAGAAATGACTCGCCTCTTTCGCCATGCGACCCCGCCATGTCCGAAGAAAAGAAAGTTCGATTCCTGATGCGGGGAGTGAAGGAAGAACTTTTCGCCGGACTTGTGCGCAACCCACGAAGACGGTCTCGGAATTCGTTTCGGAGGCCACCACAATCGAAAAGGCACTAGCAATCCGCACTAGGCAGTACAACCGCCGCATGCCGACGACGAACTACGGGGAAGCACATGCGCTGGGCTCCGACGACCTACGTGAGACGATCAGGCGGTCGTACGCGAAGAGCTGCGAAGGATGTTTCCTGCATCGCAACCCCAGGTCCATTCCATAGCCGACGTCGTTCGCGAGGAACTTCAGCATTCGCTAGGAGTTGCTGCACCGTCGCAACCTGAGCCGGAAGCTATGAGCTATGCTGCAGCAGCCCGCCGTCATGCTGCTCCTCCACGCCCACGCCGAGACGACACACCGCCGCAGTACCGTCGCCAGACGCCGCCGCCGCCCCCGACGCCCTACCGTCCACCTGTCGGCCAGACGCCGCCGCCGCCACCGACGCCCTACCGCCCCCTGTCGGCCAGCGCTATACCCCGAGGAAGACCGATGTCTGGCGCGCCCCTGACAACCGCCCGCTCTGCTACCACTGCGGGGAGGCAGGCCACACGTACCGCCGCTGCCAGTACCGTCAGATGGGGCTACGCGGATTCGCCGTCAAGACTTTAAGACTTGCCGAGACTGCCAGCGACGGAAGACACCGCCGACTAGGCCAGCGGGACTTCTGCCAATCGAACCACCTCACCGGCCATTCCAGCAAATCGGGATGGACCTACTGGGGCCGTTCCCGACGTCGACTTTCGGCAATAAGTGGATCGTCGTAGCAACTGACTACCTCACCCGCTACGCCGAGACAAAGGCCTTGCCCAAAGGCAGCGCCGCCGAGGTAGCCAATTCTTCGTGGAGAACATCGTCTTGCGACATGGCGCCCCAGAGGTCCTTATCACAGACAGAGGTACCGCCTTTACTGCGGACCTAACTCAGGCGATTTTCAAATACAGCGAGACGAGCCACCGCCGCACCACCGCCTACCACCCGCAGACCAATGGCCTCACCGAGCGTCTAATAAGACAATTGCCGACATGCTGGCCATGTACGTCGACGTTGAGCACAAGACGTGGATGCCGTCCTTCCGTACGTGACCTTCGCTTACAACACGGCCGTCCAAGAAACGACGCAGATGACGCGTACAAGTTGGTCTACGGAAGGAGCCCGGCGACGACACTCGACGCCATGCTACCGAAGTCACCGACGAAGAAAACCTCGACGCCGCCGCTTACTTACAACGTGCCGAAGAAGTCGACAGCTCGCCCGCCTGCGCATCAAGACCCGCACACCACCGACAGCCATCGCTACAATCTTCGACGACGCTTCGTGAGTACCAGCCCGGCGACCGTGTCTGGGTCTGGACGCCAATACGAAGACGCGGACTGAGCGAGAAGCTTCTTCGACGATACTTCGGACCGTACAGGGTACTTCGACGTCCTCGGCGCACTCGACTACGAGGTTGTCCCCGACGGCATCACGAACTCTCAGAGGCGCCGAGCTCGACCAAGGTCGTGCATGGGTGCGCCTTAACCGTACTATGCTCGTTAACTCACCTGAGGACTCTAATGTTTGTGTGCTTAGTTTTCTTTAGTACTGCATGTATCCATGTTCTGTTTTAAGCATCGGGACGATGCTTTTTCAGAGGGGGCATTGCCACGTACGTTTCTTATCACTTTTGCTGCATTCGCCCACAAAGGCTGTCGGCAACGCTCAGCGCAAACCGCGCCTCAGTCTTCGAGAAGCTTCACGATTGTTGTAGATGATTTGTTAAGATTGCGCGCAGACGCGAACGCTCGAGCTCATTCTAGAGATTGCGCACCACCAGCGATATCGCTGGAAAGTTCGATAGCGCCGGTATAAAAGCCGACGCGCTTGACCGCTTGTCAGTTGATCGACGGACGACGCCCTGTTCGCCGCTATCATTGTGCAGCGTGTATTGCTGTAGTTCTAGTTCTCATTTTCCCGGCCACAAGTTCGGCCAAATAAACAGTTTCATTCTGCAAACGCCGACTGCTGTCTTCGTCGACGTCACGACCACGTGACAATATTTACACAAGGTGTCTCGCATTTGGTGTGTGCAAAACTTGCGTAGAACCGACTTCATCCAAAGCGTAGCTATTGCTGCCTTCACCGCCTTGTCTTCGCTTGTCCTCGTCTTGTCTTCGTCTTCTTTCTAGTGATGGTCGTTCTATTCCGCTGAAGAACATGGTTCTGGGCGAGTTGGTACTTGCTAACAGACATTTTTTGTGGCGCTTAAGCACAATCACAAAAGAAAGAAACACATCACGATGGGCAGTGATTATTCCGTGGTAATGTGCTTCTTTCTTTTGGGATTGTGCTTAGCGCTACAAAATGTCTGTTAAAATGTCTGTCGTTATATTTCTTGCGCTGGTATGTCTCAGGCAGTTGTGCACGACCAACAAGCTCGGCAACAATTTTTTTAGAATATTTTTATATAGTTAACTGGGAAGAATATATAAAAACCTCGTTTAATTTAATTGTGAAGAATGGGATAGAGCCGACGCGTTATACAACTGCCACTCCTTCTGTGGCCGTGTTCGTATGTCGGAATGCCGAACGCCCGTGCTGTACTTCCGCACATCTCGTCCCTCTCGAACGCAAGATGTGCTACAGTGACTATGGCCGCCATGTTGTGCGTAAAGTAAATGGGTGAAGGATTGGGGTAAGTTCGCTGAAGCGCAGTCAAACACTATCGGTGCATAGGACCAGAAGTTTCTGCCTCATGCTCCTGATACCATGCTGTAAACAAGTAACAATTTTCTCCATTGGTATGGGAACCACATTTAGTCCATTGGTGAAAAATAGAACATTAGGCGATACTTTCGCGCTATGTTGAATCGCATGCGGGCCGATGAATTTGGCATTATGCTTTGATAACTGGCGTAGTTACCACGACAGCCACTGTACGCGTTACAAACGTGGTACTCGAACTGTCCTATCAACGCAGGCGGCGTATGCATAGTGACGAGCATTTATGTGCCATGGAAGAGGCCGATGGTCATGTAAGGGTTTTTTGTGTTGTTTTTTGTGCCCCGTCTCTTGCGGCACTAAGCTCTCGAAATGAATGCATAGCGACTAGACCAGTTGTGTATTTTGCTACGATATGAGGAGTTACTTGGAAATGCAAGCGCGTAGCTAACAAGGACTATGAGAAGAGTGGGACAACCACATAGTACCAACTGCAGGTCTATAGGGGAAGAGCTATATATATATATATATATTTGTGGGAATCTCGCCCATCGCGAGGCTTGCGTGACACGTGCTCCGCACCAGTGGTGCGCGTGGCCCACTCACGGGCTTTAAATGCGGCAGCCGTGGCGCGGCCCGGACAGTCGGTGACGGAACGCTGTGTGCGCGGGAGGATTGTTCCCCGCCGGGGCCAAGGTTAGGGGCGAGTGCCCACGTTATTGTACCGTGTAGCTTTCGCATAGTTTTGTTACTGTTATTAAACGTTTATTTTTGAGTCCAACCGGCCAGCATCATTTCCTTGGCAGCACGACGGCGCGAACCTTTCTCT
Organism: Rhipicephalus sanguineus; assembly: GCF_013339695.2. Lineage (NCBI taxonomy): Eukaryota > Metazoa > Arthropoda > Arachnida > Ixodida > Ixodidae > Rhipicephalus > Rhipicephalus sanguineus. Next base: position 195,359,229 of record NC_051180.1, read on the forward strand.
GGCGCCCAACGTGGATTTAGCCGTCTGCTGCCAGCAAGATGGAGACGGCGATGCAACAGGTTCGCGAGGCGCTCCAATGGCTGGACGAGATGACCGCGGCCTACTTCGAGGCAAAAGGAGTTCGGGTCCCGACAGTGGCCGAGGGCAATGGGCGGCGCATGTGGCTCGACAGACGGTCTCGCCGGCACGGTTCAAGGAGAGCGCGAAGACGAGGTTTTCGGCGAAAGCAAAGATGAACACGCCAGCGGTGAGACCAACGCTGTGGAGCCCGCAGAGAACGAGAAGGCCTCGGACCTTTTGGCGGTCCCTACCGCAGAATGCCGGCTGACGCTGGGTGACGAAGCAACGCATCCGCCCCCGTCCCCTTCGGTGGCGTTTATTTCCGGGGTCACGCCGGAATGCGCCAGCGGAAAGCCAAGTAACCGGGACGAGTGCGCTCAAGATTCTGCGCCGCGGGAACGGAAGAGGCTGTAGCTCAAGCCCCGCTCGGTAGCCGTGGAAGCGAATGAGGAGGGCGCTGCTGTGCCGAAGGCCGCCAAGCTTGGACCTAATGCCCGGTCATCCATTTACAGCGGAGCGCGACCCGTTGACATGGCTGCCCGAAAGCGTGAGATGGAAGCACGCCTGCTCGGCAGCGTGAGGAAGAAGAGCGCCGATGAATCCGGAACCGGGGAGCCCTTTCAGGACAGTCGCAAGGACGACCGGGTGCGGCGCTCCCGCGTCGCCTCGGGTTCACGGAGACAATGGCGCTCCGCGGAGTCTGGCGGTGATTCCTACTGCGATCGAGGACGGGAACCACCCTCGCAGCAGTGCAAGCAACGACAGCCGTCACCGTTCGAAAGGAGCCGGCATGGCTCCCAGGCGGGCTGTGATACACCGGTACGTGACGACCCGGGAGACTCTTGAAAGCAACCACCAGCTGACCGCATCCGACGACCGGATTCAGACGTGAAAACCAACGTTACTAGAACAAACTCACTTTCAAAGCTCCGTATCTCCGCCAGCGGAGGAGGGTGGTCCGAACGGCGGTCGCGAGAACTAGCGGCGCTGCAGTTCCGTCTTGCGTCACTATCGGCGCGCCGTCTGCTGCCACGGCATAACGCTGCGGTCCGCCGCGCAGTTGCTCGCGGCAACTGCGCGGCAACTTTCTTATTGGCGGATACTTAGGTGGATATGCATAAGGTCGTCGTATGCATTGGCCCGCGTGCGTTGTTCATTGATTGGCTAAGAATCGATGTTCGGTCTATATTGCCACGCCCACTTCTTGTTTTATTTTGATGTATTCGGGTTTGACCAGCAAGGACGGTTATCAACGTTCGACGCTGTCCGCGAAGCAGTGTTCGAGAAGCTTCGCGATTGTAGTAGATCGTTTTGGTAAGATTGCGCGCTGCACGCGAATGTTCCAGCTTTGTCGAGAGATAACGCCGCCACCAGCGATATCGCTCGAAAGTTCGATAGCGCCTGTATAAAAGCCGACGCGCTTGACCGCTTGTCAGTTGATCGACGGTCGACGCTCTGTTCGCCGCTATCAGTGTATTGCTGTAGTTTGACTTTCAGTTTCCCGGCCACAAGTTCGGCCAAATAAAGAGTTTCATCTCGGACCTACTGACTGCTGCCTTCGTCGACGTCACGACCCTGTGACAATATTTGAGCTGTCTACATTGCGCTTAACTTCCAAGCATAGCAGTTTCTAAGCGAATGAGGGTTTTCAGCGTAATTTTTATAACTACCACCACACTTTTAGCCGCTGCCGTCTTATCTAGACCAAGAACAACCGAACCAGTTTGTAAAAGAGTTTCAACCGGCCAGCATCGCTTCCTTGGCACCACGACTGCGCCAGCCCTTTAATATATTGTTGCGATCTCTTTCTTTGCGGCCACTTGTCGTCCGATAGGTTTCCCGAATAAATCGCGCAATTCCTGCTTGCAGACATCCCAACTTGTCAACTCTTGTTCATGCGTCTCGTACCAGAGTTTTGCAGTGCCACGCAAGTACAAGAGGATGTTTGCCAACATCAGCGTTGGGTCCCAGTGGTTGCTGCTGCTGACGCGCTCATACAGAGCCAGCCAGTCGTCGACGTCTACGCCGCTTGTGCCGTTGATGTACCAGGATCACGGGGCTGCACCACAATGATCGGCTGTGGGTCTGACTGATCTTGTTCACACTGGGTCGCTTGGTCCGTCATCGTGGCAGCTGCAACGCGCCGTCCGCTGCGAAGATCCAGATCCTGGTGCTGTATAGCGAGTCGCATACAAAAGCGTACAACGCTGCCGCAGTCCAACCGCGTTCCTCTCAGCACTTCGTCGTCGTCATTCTCTGCCGCCTTTGTCCGTGTCAGTATATATATATATATATATATATATATATAGAGAGAGAGAGAGAGAGAGTAAGCAGCGTGGAGAGCTGGGCTAGTTGGTACGAGTTCATTCTGGGCTGTTTGTCTCGCATTTCCTCGTGTCCCGTCCTTTGCGCAGTTCGACCAGAATACATATATATACGTAGGAGAAAGGTATACGCTTCTAAAAAGCTATATTTGTCCACCTTTCGATCGGAGACCGATCTTCATCAAGACCATTAGGCGATACTTTGGCGCTGTGTTGAATCGTATACGAGGCGATGAATTTGGCAATATGTTTTGATGACTGGCGTAGTTGCCACGACACCCACTTTACGCGTTACAAACGTGGGCGGTCTCCAATCGAAACGTCGACAAATAAACAGCTTTTTAGAAGCGTATACCTTTCTCCTATTTATTTTACGCAGCAGACACCGACTTGTGCCGTGTTGGGGGATTCGCAGACATACCCACTTCGACCCTTCCAGTCCCGAATCTCCGGCGTTCATCACGCAGCCTGGTGCCCAAATTGATGACATCACCAGACTTCTGGCCTTTGTACCGCAAGCTACTTCATTTTTTATACTCCACATCGGGACGAACGACCTCGCCAGGGCGAGTGCCGGCATCGTCATCGAGAAGTATGCCGCGCTCCTTGACTATTGCAGGAGCGAAAGGTCGGACATTGGCACCATATTTACCACCCTGGTGCTGCCTCGGGGCTTGAACGAGCGGCTCCCACATCCCAACTGGAGGCAGGTGAACCGTATTGACAAGCAAACACATCGTTTTAATTGCCGGCTTGTGAACTTTTGCAAAAGTTGTCGGAATGTCTTTTTCATTTACCATGCCATCCACCACTTCCCACCAAGAATGGTGCTGGCCGCGGACAGGTTACACCCGAAATTCACTGGTGCTCCTCTGCTTGGCTGGATCGTCTACAGTGTGCTCCTTCATACTCGAAAGGAACATACGGGAGTCTGGAAGGACCACGTGCCCACCTTTGAAGCGACCAGCCGCCGCCAGTGCACCCATATTTCGCACAGGTGCTCAAGTCGAACATTTCGGCCAGAAACGTCCAACAACAGACGCCGAGCTCGAGCACTCTGGCAAAGGGAAGCCAAACCGAGGACCGCACAGGCCATCAGAACGCCCGCATACTCGACGAAAAAACAAGTAAGAAAATCTGATCCTGTGCGCGCCGAGACCACGGCAACCTTGGCGTCGAATCCGACCGCTATACAGTACCCACAACTCGGATCGCAGAGGCGGCTACATCAACGACCGGGGAAAGCAAGCCATCTCAGCGGCCCCTAGGCAGAGCATTCAAGGTCAGGATCCTCGCCACCCTCCACAAGAACACGGTCAACTCCTCCCGAGCCTGCACGTCCACTCTATCAGGCCCACCACCGACTACAGAGGACTGCGAGCCATCGGACTCTCATCCAGCACACAGCGAACAAGCACTACGGTAGCTGTTTGGGCTTGTTGGTTTGCCATGGCACAGGTTGAAAGCGCAAAAGACGAAGACAGAGAAGAGGCTTGACACACACGAGCGCTGACTTACAACAGTATTTTATTCGGAACCAAGCAACCACATATATAGCTATAAAAAAGGATATAAAGAAAGGATATGCCTTGGCTCCTGCATTGCCCCTATTTTAAGCTATTTCTTTTTAGCTGAACTGGACAGAAACATTAGTGGTCGCCTTCGTGACTTTAGCATACAAAATGTTCCGGTATGTGGATGATTTTTAAATTTTTCTTGATTGCAATTCTGGCGTTTTCGAGACGCTAGTAACTAGCGCACTTACCTTTTTCGTCATGGATTATCACCCCTAGTTTTGACTCATGAGTTACCATCTAGCGGAAGCTTACGCTTTCTTGACATCAATTTTTTATTATGCGACCAACGTGTTTACTGAAATCTGAGCCGCGTGTGAATAAAACCGTTCCTCCCGTACGCCTCGGCACACTCGAAGCTGCTAAAAAGGGGTATTGCGAAGTTATGTCTGTCCAATGCTTGCGTAGGTCTTCCCCCGAGCTCACGAGTGACAGTTTCAATGAGCAGGTACTTCGCCTCAGGGATGCGGAGTATCCCTCGCATGTACTCGTTAGCGTTGCTGAAGGCTTTCTGAACCACTTGGCACCGAAAAGAACCATTTCTTCTTCTCCGCCTTCCAAAAGTAAAGTAGCAGTTATTCCGTACATTCAAAGTTTGCACGCCGTCTAAAACGTATCGGTGAACGTGCAAGCGTTAGAGTTGTTTTTTTCTGCGCCAGATAAACTGCGATCTTTGTGCAGACTGACTAGCGTGTGTGCCCCCAAGAATAGTGAGTGCGATAAGAAGCATAAAACTTCTTTCGTTGACTGCGCAAAAGGTACTGTTTATAAACTGCCTTTGACTTGTGGTAGCTATTATGTTGACCAAAGTGGACGTTGCCTTAACGATGGGCTCTGGGAGCATCGTTACAACGTGTCCGAGATAAAAGGGGGGGTTTCTAGATGCGCACTGTAGATCTTGCACTGTTGTGACCACGTGTGACCCGTCTTACGACGAGTGTTCAGTTGTGAGCAGAAATAGAAATCGGCTAACCCGCGAGATCATTGAGGCGGAGTTAATTGATAGATGAGGTGACGCATGTGTATCACAGACAGCCCACACGTCATGTGTCACGGCTTTTGAGCTATATTGTGGTTGCTTGGTTCCGAATAGAACAAGCATCTGCCCCCTCCTCAAAAAGGTACGATCTCCAGAAATACCGCGGCTTTACTAGGTCGTGACAATCCGGTCGCTCAAACCCACCGACCGCCTCCCCCACAGAAGACGCGCGCGCAAAACCGCAGACACCCCATTTTTTAAGGTTATGAAAAATTGTTTATAACGCCTACACCATGACCTGCATGGTCAAAGCCTCAAAATTTATTTACAATCCGGTATCGCCCCTCGGGGCATTCAACTATCATTTAAGCCGTCAATGCACGACTTTGACGAAGAGGAAATTTTGGAATCCGCTTCACTAAAGCCAACTGAACTCATTGTGGCGCACTGTAAAAGTGCGCTGGTGCATCTGAGGGCAGCGGAACGTCGGGCTAGATCTACCACCTCCCTATCCACTCTAGAAGCTGGTGAACTGGAACGGTTTGAGAAAAGGAGGACAGAGGAAATCGTAAAGGTAACACAGAAGAAAACATAAATAACCTGTCCAACGTTCCACTTAACAGTCATGAACGAGCAGTAATCTCCCACGGACTCACATTTTGGACCACTGCTGGTCGATACAATCAGTTTGCCTTCGTACAAGACCTTCATAACTTCGCACGGAATCTTCGCCTCGAGGAATACTTTTTCGACAAACCCCAGAGAAAAACTACTACCATAATACCTTCCAGTTCGGGGCAACAGTGGACACCAAGCTCTCAGCGGGTGAAGCATTTAGATACCTACACTGAAGCCGTCCAAAAAACATACTGCGGGAATATAACACACACAGACCGGCATCAGCTAAAAATATCTCAGGAGCAGTCAGTGATCGAATGGATATCGTCATAAAACCAGCGGATAAAGGGGGATAGTTAAGGAAGGCGGACAAATGGCGGATGTTAAAAGAGTCTACATTAAATTCCTTAAATCGCATGGTCATTTACAGTGACTTTTTCTTATGATTCGTTGTATTGGAGTATCTGTGTAAGGTAAAATCTGAAGGCCTCACCGGTGCCGTATTCGTTGAAGTTGGCTACCATGTCGTGTTCAGACAATGGTGCAGCGGCAGCGTGGAATTGGAAGGGGTCGAATAAGTCCTCTACGGTTCCATTGTTCGCTGATACTGCGTACTTAGGGATGTCGAGGCCTGCCGATAATGCTACCATGAAGCTGGTCACTCTAAACAGCTATTATCTCCTTAGATGATCCACATATGGTCAGGGCAGTCTTGTTGAAAACTTGGTTGATGACATGCGGCTGCCAGGTCTTCATCCTGTCGACTTGTGTGACGCTAAGAATGGGAGACGTCGAGCGGCACAGAGGCCATACCTTTATAATGAGGATAACTTCTTCATGGTGGCACTCAACCACAAAGGGGGATGGCCAAGAAACGGGCGGCAGGATGTTTAAAGGGCCCCTAAACCGCATCCGAATTTTTTTAACACTTCAAGTAAAGGCGCGCATCGAGGTCAGAATGCCGAGACGATGCCAAACATGGCAGCGCTACGATCTGCGGGCGCCCGACAAATTCCAAGAAACAATCCCTTCTCCTCTGCGGAACTTTCGGCGGTGTTCAGCCCCTCAGTGTTCGCCGTGACGTCAACATTTTCGTCTGCTCGTCATGTACGATACCTGTTTGTCCGCTCGCCGCTCTTTCTCCTCGCTCGGTGAGGGGGAGGATAGACGAGCCGACGAACGGAACATAGCGAAGGAAAGAGCGAGACCAGTGAGGGCCTCTTTTGTGTAATCATACGCGTTTAACTCCCGCTATTACGGCACTGGTTCGAAAAATTCGCACGGCTACGTGTTCGTTGTAGATTCGTGCACAACTGCAACACGGAAACTAAATTTCGACCTCTGGGTGGTTTCGGACACTCTAAGCTAAGGGCCTAAGACGCTAAAGGAAACTGGAAATTTAGATTAGAAATTAAACATGGAATAAATCAAAATTCTTTACGAGCAAGCGGTCAGGCAATCATTTGGGCTTTCTGGCGGAAATTATGACGGATATCGAACCAGGACTATTTGCATATTCGAATATATATATATATAAATATACAAACACGGTAATATTTTTGTATCATTGATGTAATCGAACACAGTAGAGCAGACATCCCTGCGGCAGTAGCCTAATTAGGTGGCGCCAAATGATAAAATTACTGCGACGTTTGCTGCTAACCTTCTAAAGTGGAGCTACAAGGTATCTTTTCTCTGATTAGAATATAACAATACATAATAATTGCTGGGATTTGACGTCCCAAAACTGACTAAAATAAAAGAATGCTCTATTGTTTCGATTTCGCTGCAAATCATACATAACGGGGACGCCTTGAGTCCAGCTTTATCTAAGTAATAATTAAATTGCGGAATTCTACAGTGTAATCTGGCGTAAAGAACTTCTAACTGCCGAGATACACACCACTGTTTAGTCCAGTAATATCGCAGATGTGCGAAATTATTAATTTATTCAATGATAATTTGCTTATTTTCACTTTGCAAACAAGCATTTCTGACCTTGAATGCTGTCGCGTAAGCCGTATCTGGTACAATTGGGATATCCCTGAGAGGGGATATCCCAATTCCCTGAGAGTGATCCACTCAGGGATATTGTGGCTAATGAGTCCGCCATTTCGTTCAAATATCATCCGCGGTGGCCTGTTACCCATAGTAAGGTAATTTTTTGGAAGTTTCTCGGTATTATATGACGAAACATATTAATGAGTGTTAAATTTGTTGCCACCGAAAGTGCAGCACATACTGAGAGTGAATCTGTAATTATCACTGCTGCGGTATCTGAAAGTGGGACCGAAAAAGACCAGCAACAGACTTCAATGAACTATTGTGAAGTCGTACTACTACAGCTTCAGAGACCACTGCGCTAATTTTGTGGTAATGCGGTTTGACGACTGCAGCCAAACCAGTGCACTGTTATCCGTCACTACTTTAATGTGACGGCCATATAAGTCCGGGCGAAATTTTTTTACATTCCATATGACCGCGAGACACTCCACTTCAGGAGAGTGACGGCTACTGTCCACATCCGGGAGCTGACGGCAGGCATAAGATAGTACTGTGTTGCTCTCCCGAAGCACAGCGCTCTCCCGAAGCAAAAGCATAGCGCCGAGGCCGTCTTGACTGTCGTCCGTGTGCAAAATTAGCCAGTATTGGTGGCTGTGGTAAGGCGCTCTTGAGGTCTTCAAATTCCGCTTGCTGGTAAGGCCCCCCATACACATTTAGAAGCCATTTTCGGTAGGATTGTCAAGGGCATACTACGTCGAGCGAAGTCTTTTATAAATCGGCGGAACGATGACGCGAATCCCAAGAAACTTTCCAGTTCCGTTGCCGTGCGAGAGACATCATAAGCGACTAAAGCACATAACTTTTTGGCATCCGGTCGTGCGCTTTTTCTTTTTTGCTGAAGATATGGCCGAGATAAGTGATTTCATCAAAACGAAAGAAACGTGTTTTAGGCTTTAGGCGAAGTCCAGCTGGTTCCAACACAATACGGAGGCAATGTCAGTGCTCCTCGAAAGCCGCAGCATAAACGATAACATCCTGAAGTCCCGTTTCCTAAAACTTTCTTCATAAAGCGTTGAAACGTGGATGGCTCGTGTGATAGACAAAAGGTAGTGGGTTGAAATGGCCATGTAACGTAACGAAGGCTGTCTTCTCTGGGGTCCATTGATACTTGCCAGTAGCCTGACAGAAGGTCTCATGTCGAAAAATAACAGGCTTCATCGAGACGGTCAAGGGCATTGTCGAGACGCGGCAAAGGGCATTCTTGAATCAACAGAAAATTCGATGCTGCCGTCCTTCTTTACGGTCATTCAATGAAGCCATAGCGCTGAAAACACAAGAACAAAGAAAGAGGACAGGACGTTCGCTACTCACAAATTTATTTTTATTCATTAAACGTGTTGTACTTATACCAGAAATGAAGACAGCAAAAACTGCATTAAAAGTGCAAGCCAGCATCGTACGTATATGCGATTTCCCTTGCACTCGGTGTAATCGATGGGGCTTCTTTACGAGCGCAACTGGTGAGGACCAAGGACTGCAGCGCTCTGATATAATGCCCTGCTAACCGGACTGCTGTCTGGTTAACCACCCTGCCTTCTCCTTTTCGTATTCCTTCCTTCCTTCCTTCCTTGAGCGTGTCGTTCACATGTTTCTAACGTTCACACATTCACGCGTTCAGAAGGCACAACACGACGGGCCTGGTGGCGGATAGGTTCTCGCTCTTCTGTGTTAACGTGGTGCTCGACAACAGCCGATTTTCTTAGCGGTGAGTGCGATACAGGAACGGCATCGCTGTAGCGAATAGAAAACAGTGCAAAAGACGGATCACAAGAAAAAGGAACCATTTTTCTTGTGCTTCGTCTTTTTCACTGTTCTCTTTCCGCTATGTCGTACCAACACGCCCAAGCATCCAATATCGCTGTATAGCAATTTCTTTACAAACTCCCGTTCCGCATTCGAAACTTCTGGCTAAAGTTGAACTTCTCCGAACATATGTATGTAATAGGCAAACCAGCAGGTTGCGCGTTAGATGTTGCCACCACAAAGGTGATTACCGGAGTAACAACTTGAGACGCCTCGCCGATTTGTTCGCCGCGATACAGGTGGGCTTGTATGACTGTTAATATTGAGCACGAAGACCTGCGTTTTAGCCTTCTCAGAAGTAACGAGGCTTCGTCGTGACACTGCTTCGTTGGAAAGGGCACCGCGCGCACATGATTCACACAAGACCTCACCGGTGGCGTCGCGTATGTCCCGGTCATTGTTTTTATTTCAACATACTGCTAGCCTCACATTCGGGGATGCTCAATGAAGGGGGTAGAATGCATATTTAAAAGTTCTAGTAGGTGCGCGCATACGATGAGTTGAACTAGGCAGTACATATGCACTTCACATTAATTACACAAACGCCACAAAGATGAGAAAAACAGTGGTAAACGGCATGTGAGAAGGCTTAGCGCACCCAAGAAGCACAAAAAGGAACATTGAGATTATTTGTACACTAGAGACACGACTCGGCAAGTATTGTCGAAATCATGACTAGCGCTAAATGAAGGCAGGAAAACAAGAAACAAGTGAAATCAGATGCAATTGTCGAGCACACGTAAGCTGCACACCTCATTACTATTGAAGCTGGTAAAACTAGAACGAAGGCAATGTACGTTATATGACGTAAACCATGGCGTCTATCAACGCAATATTAATTTCTTAATTATGTGCTAAACCATCACCTTCTATGAGGTTTTGAATATAATGAGGTCTTCAACCTTAATGTAGATGACCCTGTACATCGCAACGCCCCTGCGTCCCGATCATAACTACAAAGCATTGCTTAATATCTTGGCGATAAAAGCTTCGAGCGATGCGCAGTTGACAGCATCGTAAGCAAGCTGTTCAATTCTTGGATATCTGCGGAAAAAAGGAGTACCTGAAAATATCGTTGTGAAATCTGTATTCAGTTAAGTGCTGGTGTGCTTAGTTCGGGTACTGCGTGAGTGCAGTAAGTGGCTACCCGCATTGATAGTCACGCTGCCATTGAGAATAAGGAAAGAAAAAGCTTAAACGGACCAACAACTGATTTTTCTCGACCCATTTTTTTACGGCGCGACGGCAAGCTCACCCTTCGCAGTGTTTGTAGCTGCAGTAGTTACAAGCAGTATTTTACAAGCAGTATTTTTCGATCTGAAAGGCTCTTATTACGGATGCGCCTTTCGTCCAGCAACGCTGAGAATTGATAGCGATGCCAGAAGCTCTTTTCGCGATTTGTGAAAGTCATCGTTGTTCTGGTTTCGCAGGAGTTTCTGTAACTATGCTTAACCAGCTTAATTTATAGCTTTCCAACTATTTTTGAAAAAAAGCTGTTACAATGAGATGATGTGGCGTTATACACCCTCCCTGTATTTGTACCTCGTTGTGTGCGCATGCGTCCAAGGTTGCCTGCGCCTGTGTCATGGGTGGCTTGTCCCGGCGTCGTTACTCTCTCGATGCGCGAGCCAAGCCAAGTTATCGAAAACGTCACAACGCATATGCGCGGCCGCGCCGAGTAGCAGCGCGCATCATTTCTGAGACGAAGTGTAGGTAGCGAAATTATGTCGCTCCAAAATGTTAGCGACCTGGAAACTGCGTGCACGGTTGCATGAGCACGCTGAAAAGTTGCTCAAGACGCGCTGACGAGCATGGGATCATTACGTCACGCGAAGGCAGCGCCACTTTAATGCATACGAGTAACGCAGGCCTATATGTACATTTTAATGGAGTGATACCTTTTAATATAAGGAAACGAACAATATTTCAATACTAACAAAAAAAATCGCGGACCGCGTACAGCCATCAACGGTCACGTGGCCGGGTTCATCTGATCATTCACGTTTTTGCCGCCAGAGGCGCCACAGGTCATTTCTCGCGACTTTCAATTAAGAAATAAATATATAATCCACCTCTCACGAAAAAAACAGGGTTGGTGCGAGTCAATGCGACGGACAATCTTTCCATCAGTGGAGTCATCTCATTTCATGTTTTGGGCAGTTGTCGGCCCCTTAAAGTAGTCTGGCTCGATTTTGTACAAATACAACACAATATTAGAGGCAGGCGAGTGAAATCAGTTGCACATTGCTGACAGCCACCTTGCGCACTAGACAATTTTTTTGTTTTCAAATTAATTATTTTTTTAATTGGGAATATTTAACTATACTGCTAAATATTGACTTTGGCAAGTAATGCGACTTGCAAAGTTCGAGAGCGTCTTCACAAAGCCTGATAGCATTATTTGCGATAAAGAAAGTCGCACGTATACCTTTTTTCCAAGCTGCAATGAAAGCCCGCGAAACACACTAAAAAAAAAACATGACTGATCCCTCTGTCATAGGAATTGGTATAACACGAAAGTGAAACGTGTCTTCACAGACGTAGTTGAGCGTTGTTGCGCGTTCTTTCGCCCCAAGCGCCAAGGAATGAATGCTACAGCATCAAATTGTAATGTTACGCGAAGAACGGCAAGCCGCTCGAAACTTGCATGCGCTGCTCAAGCAGAAAGGACGCACGGAATGAACATACACAGGATGAGCGTGAACTGTCACAGTTGTAGCTTATTTCTGCGTGAGCAGCGCTCTCCTTTCGCAAAGCCGCCGCTGCAGTGAGCGAGGTAACCTTCGTGCTGTCAACGGAAACTTGCAGGCAGACCGCAAGACGTACAGACCACCGAGATCACGAGATAAGCGCCCGCACGAGCGACCACGCCTTGTCGAGGCGCGCGCTAATCCGCGTGGGGGACGACTTTTCAAGCGCGCCCTTCGAGCCCTTCGCGCCATCTCGCTAGTGATAATGAAAACACGCTGTACCGCCGATTTCTGATTACCGCCGCCGGCAAATGGTGTACATAAATAGCTCGCCGTTAGCATAGCGGAGAACATGTCGTCTGTGGCGGAGTCGTTTCGCGCTGCGTGCTGGCGATCGAGAGGTCGTAAGTTCGACTCCCAGTGACGGAACTTTTTCTTGTAGTTTTTTCTTTGCCATACGTTAGTCTTTATATTACAGCGAAAGCTTTTATGAGATCATTTCACCGGCCGTTTTTGGCGCCGTAGTTGACCGCCACCGCCGCCGCCGGTGTCCGTAACCACTATCGCTCGAAATAAGAAAGAAAACGAAAAAAATTCCAGGATGGAACGAGGTTCGAACCTGGGCCCTGTGCGTGGGAGCCCAGTATTCAACCTCCGAGCTATGCCGGTGCTTGAACCTGCTTTGCAAAAAGGTCCTATACAGGCTTCATGCCGGGAAGGAACCACATTAGCATATGCAATATAACGTGGTAGAAGAGTAAAATAAACACCAAGCGTACCACAACGCAAATTCTGTAATCAGGCGTCACACAATGCGAATTGCGCAACGAGAAGGTTGTTCAATGGTTCCAACCCATTACAAAGGGCTCCGCCATAATTCTTCATCGTCATCAGGCACAGCATCAACAAAGTGCGCATAATGCCTTACATGCGTTTAGCAGGTACCACGGCTCTCCGTAGAATGACAAAAATGGCATAATGCCTGCTTTCCTACTTCTCAAAAATTACAATGATTTATAGCATAGTGGGTTCCTCGCAAGTGCACTTGTATTAGTTGCCAAGGAAGCCCATAAGCGCATGATCCATTTCCTCGGGGTCTCAGTAAGTTCTTCGCCCCCCGCCCCCCACCTCTCTCTCCCACGTCAACGTATGTTATACAGCATGGCGGCAGAGGGACATAGCGACCGGGCGTCGCCTAATGCAAATTACATAACTGGTGGGCCGTTTAAAGCTTCCAACCCATTACAAAGGGTTGAGCCATAATTCTTCATCGTCATCAGTCGTGGCGTCAACAAAGTGCACATAATGCTTACAGACATGTAGCTGGTGACTCGCTTCTCCGCAGAATGACGGATAATGGCTTAGTAGGTGCTTCCGAACTTAACAAAAATTGTGATTTATGGCGTAGTGGGTACCTTGCTAGTGTATTTGTATTAGTAGCCCCAAGAGAGCTTACAACGGTGCTTTAGAAACGCCGCTCTTCTGTGACTGTGCTGCGGTTTCACCGCAGGCCTGGCGTTTCTTTTTTTTTTTTTTAGAACGTCATATCCGTGGCGGAAATGCGTCGGTGGAGCCGTGGTGGACCCCGGCATAAAACATTTCCTGTTAAAAAACAAAGCAAAAAAAAGCAAGTGACTAGCGCATTCGCGAGCAGCTAAGGTGCTGCTCTCAGCCGTGGTTTGAGCGAACGAAATTAGCTGCGGCCGCGACTCACCGGCTCCGTTGCAGCGGTAGGCCGATTAAATGGCGGTGTTTGTTGGCCCACGTCAGCCAGTTGGCGCGCGTGACGGTTAAAGTTGTTGCGACAGCGGGCCAAGAAAACACAGTTACCTTATCGGCCTAACGCTGCAACGCAGCCGACGAGTCGCGGCCGCAGCTGATTTCGTTCGCTCAAACCACGGCTGAGAGCAGCACGTTCGCTGCGCGCGAATGCGCTAGTCACGTGGTTCTTTTTGCATTTCGCGGGCTTTCTTGCAGCTTGGGAAAAATGCTATACGTGAGACTTTCTTTATCGCAAATAATGCAATGGGGTTTCTGAAGAGGCTCTCAAACTTTGGAAGTCGCGTTTCTTGCCTAAAGTCAATATTTAGCAACCCAGTTCGATAATCCTATTAACAAATTAATTACTTACCAAACAAAAAATTGTCTGTAGTGCGCGAGGTGACTGTCAGCAATTTGCACTGATTCACTCGTCTGCCTCTAATTTTCTATTATGTTAACCCTTGGCTAAAGATACCTGGGACACCCAATACACACACACACACAACACACACACACACAGCCCACACCAACACACACACACATATATATATATATATATATTATAATATATATTATTATTATATTATTTTATAATATATATAACACATACATATAGTAGTGGAAAAGAATCACGGCGGACCCGATAGAATAAGGAAGAAGAAAGAACTACGACCTCGTTGATTCGGCACTGTATATTATCACTAACGTTTCGTCTGGTGGACCAGACATATACCAAAACAACAAAGGATTTTGGTCCGTGAAGTAGTTCACAGAAACTTCAAACAGACGCGCGTGCGAAGCTTTTCTTTATTTACGTTTCGCTCGGGGTGCGAGCTTCATCACTGATGAAGCTCGGACCCCGAGCGAAACGTAAATAAGAAATTGCTTCGCACGAGCATCTGTTTGACGTTTCTGTATATATTAATATTATATATATAATGTATTTATTTTTGATGTACCTGCTGCGCCCAATGACATTATTGCAGGGGGAGTACACAGGGTGACATGCTTACATAAGGGATAAATGAGAACAAAATTCGCACAAAAACTGAAATAAAAGATGTAGCTATGAGTGTAACAGTATGTCTCTCAACGATGTTTCAGTGCGACAGTCAACAATCTCCTGTGGAAGCTGATTCCACTGGGAGATTGTATGTGGAAAAAGCGAGCGTAGTTATGCGTTTGTTCTGCAAAAACTTTCTCTTACTTTTCGAGAGTGGTCACGTCTGTGAGTCTAGGAATGGGGAGGTGAAATGTAGGATTCTTTATCTATTTTAACAAAGCCGTGAAAGATTTTGGAGATAAGCATTTCTAATCTAATGTTTTTTCTACTTGTACTTAGTAATTTCCACCCCAACCTATCCTCCAAAATCTCCAAACCTCCAAAATCTAAAATCTCCAAAATCTCCAAAATCTCCAAACTAACAAAACGGGCTGCGCGGTTTTGTACCAGCTCGAGCATATTCGATAGGGTTTTACTTTGCGGGTCCCAAACCACACAGGCATACTCTAATATAGGTCTGACGTTCGAGAAATAAAGTAATTCCGTGACTTTGGGAGGAGCTAAGGGGAAGTTTCGTTTAACAAAATTTAACATTCTACAGGATTTCGCTGTAACATACTAAACGTGTTTAGTCCAAGTAAGATTTGATGAAAAATGAACACCAAGGTATTTATAATCAGTTCCTCGCGTTAGCTGGACAGAGTCTAATGTGTAATCAAACAGGTATTGATCGTGTTTACGAGTGAAGGAGACGCATTGCCACTTACTAGGGTTCAGAGACATACGCCACCTAACACACCAGTGCATGATACTATCTAGATTGCGTTGCAAGCACTCATGGTCAGAGACAGATCTAATGCAATGGTAAATCACAATCATCTGCATACAGGCGCACATTGCACTAAACAACTTGAGCATATCACTGACGTACACTACAAAACAGAGGCCCAAAACAGATCCCTGAGGGACTCACGAAGTAACAGTAACATATTCGATTGGGAGCCATTAATTACTACACGTTGCATGCGATCTTGTAGATAACACTTAATCCAATCAACCAATGCAGGAGTAATACCGAGCGATGAAAGTTTATGTAACAGCAAAACTTGGGAAATGGAATCAAATGCTTTTTTAAAGTCTAGGAATATACAGAAGTCTGTACACCAAGGTCAAATGAATGAAAAAGGTCATGACTGAATTCTAGGAGCTGTGTCGAACAAGAAGGCCAGACCTAAAGCCATGCTGAAATTCGGCAAAAATTTTTCTAGATGTTTCATTACGGCGCTGTAAGCTATGTGTTCCATTGTTTTGCTACATACACTCGTTAGAGAATTGGCTTATAGTTGGAGACAATATTTTTGGGCCACATTTATGGGTCGGAACCACTTTCGCAACTTTCCATTCCCTGGGTAAGCAAGAAGTAAGCAATGATTTCTGAAAGATGATAACAGGTAGTGGGCAATTATGTCGGAACAAGCCCTAAACCCATAAGAGGGTATACCGTCAGGGCCACTTGAAGAAGAAGCATTTATTGCCAAGTAACTTAAGTATACCACCGTGTGTTACGAACAGCTCCGGCGTAGGTTCAAACACATTGTCGGAATACGCGATAATTCGCTATGGTGTGCGAAAGAAGACTGGAAACAGCGATTGAAGGAAGACGCTTTATCGATGTCATCAGTGGGCATCCCGAGTTAAAGAGCGGCGGTGTACACCGCCGTTGTTTAAACTCGGGATGCCCACTGATTCTTTGCTAATTGATTTTAAACACTTCCACATTTCTCTCGGGTTTTTTGTAACTTTGGGCCTAATGCTAGGAAGTATTTTTCCTTGGCAATCTTTTTTCTTTATTTTTATATCTTTCCCAAGCGACTTTAGCACCACAATTGCGGCAGGGTTGCGCTACTTTCGATAAGCATTCAGGAGACGATGTCTCTTCTTAATCATTCGCTTGACTTACATAGTAACCCAAGGTTTGTCACTACGTTTTTTGGCGGATAACCGTTTACTTGGAACATGCTTGTCAAGCTTTAGTGTGAAGCAGAATGTATCCCATTGGGTGTTGCAATGTGCGGATTGTGCTAAATGCCTGAATTCCTACAGGAATACGGCAAGCTCATTAGATAATGAAGCATAATTTCCTTTATCAAAATAATATATCTTCCTTGGCTGATCATGTGCACATGTGAAGGGAACGATCTGAACATGGGCCACATTACAGTCACGGTCACTGATACCAGGAATGACGCTGTTATCAGACACAAGTGATGACTGGTTATAAAAAAGCAGATCCAAAACAGTAGAGCTATTATGGCCACACCTAGTAGGTTAAGTAAGAAACTGATAAATATCATTCACAGCGATTGCCTCAAGAAATGCCACAGATAGAGCAGATGAATTATCAAGGACTGGTTTATTGTCGGCCCGCCTCACATCACGCATATTGAAATCACCACCTATGAGATAATCATTGTTTATTGTAGAGAGAAACTCGGAAAGGGATGTGAAAGACTCAGGCGATGTGTTATCAGGGGAACGGTAAAAAGAACCAACTGTCAGTCACTCTCCTGGTTTAAACTGGATATTGCACGAAACTGACTCGAAACAATCAGTTGGAGTTAACACAGGAGACGATTCCAAGCACGAATCAACAAGAAGAAAGACACCACCGCCATGCGCATTGCGATCGGAACGGTAGACGGTGAAAACCAGGTGGAAAAGCTTCAGAAATACCAAGAGATTCCTCGAGCCAAGTATCCGTGCATATACCCACGTTAGGTTTGACAGAAGAGCTCAGAGAAGCAAATTCATCAGTCTTGTTTTTTATGCTTCTGCAGTTCACAACCAAAATGGTAAGCTCTGAAATTGAATGACCAAAACGTCCTCTGTCAACACAATGCTTTGAGGGCAATTCGCTCGGGCACCGCCCCTTTTGCTATTTTTTCGATACAACCACAATATCCTACACGCCGTCATACACGTAGCACTTTTTATCAACGAGTAGCCTATCGTATCGAAGTCTGAAAGCTATATATATATATATATAGATATATATATATATATATATATATATATATATATATATATATATATATATATATATATATATATATATAATACAGGGCATTTATCCAAAGCAGTTTCAAGACCTGGCGCGGCTCCCTATATATACCTTGTTTCTGAACTACGAGATCTTTGGGGAATATATCGCTGCTTGAGATATCAGCAGTAAGTCATGTTTCGGTTGTTGGTGCGATATCGGGTTCAGAAAGAATGCTTAAAATTCTGTGTGTTAAGTGCAATGCATTTTAGACCGAAAGCAAACGGCGCCCGTGGTCCCGCAGTTCCAAGCGAAATAGCCGCCGAGCTTCGCCGTGGGCCGAAAGATGGCGCCACCATCCAATCATCGGCAAGTTTCAGCCTGGCTCCCCATTCCCACTCCCATTCAATAAGGTTTATTCATCCTCCTCTGCTGAGGGTTTCGCCGTTATAGGGTGCTCCCACGATGGATGGATGGATGCTATGAGCGTCCCCTTTATAACGGGGCGGTGACATATCTGCCACCAGGCTCGAAGAAAAAAAAAGAAAAAAAGAAAAAAGCCTTCCTTGTTTTATGTTGGCCTAATACCTTATCCACATTGATTAAATCTATGTTATTATACCAAAAAAAAAATATAAATTCACGGTCCATCTCTCTGCCTCTTAAGGCAGAGTGACCTTATTTTTCCCCATTATTTATTTTTGTACTTTATCTCTACCTTTCTGCCACCAATACTCTAACCGTCTCTTAATTATTTCTATCGCGGACGTGTTCAGCTTTCCATTCTTGTCCCTAAAACCCAAGGCTTCCTGTAGACTCGTGCCCACACGTATACCTGGGTGACTATCGCCACATTCAATCAGTACATGTTCCATCGTTTCCTTAGTTCCCCCGCAGCATGTACATTGTTCTTCTTCGTTACTGAATCTCGCTTTATAACTACGCGTTCTAAGACAGCCCGGCCTCGCTTCAAACAGTAAAGCGCTTCCTCTTGAATTATCATAAAACCTTTCCCTCCTTATTTCGTTTTTTCCCTTTCGGTAGTTACTCAGAGCCGGCTTCTTTCCATCGCTGCCATCCAATAAGTCCTCTCCGCCTCTGACCTTCCGCTTAATGCCCCTTGTTGCCATATCGCCCGCACTGCTAGCCGTATAATTACTGGTGAGCCTCCTAGTTCTTTTTCTCCACTGCGTGTCAACGCTTTTTCTATACAAATACCTGAAAACCTTCTCTGCCCATCTACTCTTCTTCATTTTCCTCAGCCTCTCTTCGAATCTCATTTTGCTCTGAGCTTCCCTCACTTCAAAGCCTGTCCATCCCATATCACCCTTTACAGCCTCATTGTCGTCTTCCCGTGAGCGCCCAACGCGAGGCGGCCCACCGTCCTTTGATTTACATCCATTCCTGATTGTACCTCTGGCTTCATGCACACCACTGAGTTCCCAAATGTAAGCTCCGGGACGATCACACCCTTCCACAGCCCTCGAAGCACTCGTACCTATTGTATCCCCATAAGCTCTGTGCTTCATAATTGCAGCATTCCTCTTTCCCTTTGCTACCGATGCTTTCTCTTGTACCTCCATATACTAACCCCCTCATTTAACCATACCGAGGTACTTGTACTAGCTTACCCTCGGTATTTTTTGGCCCTGTATTATGCCTCATGTCCTCGTGATCATTGAATACCATCAATCCACATTTTGTTGCACTAAATCCTAGTCCTAGAGCCTCACATTCCCTTCCGCATATATCTGCCAGTCGCTGTATGTCACCTTGACTGTCCGCAAATAAGACATATAATCAGCATAAAATAGACCTGGAAGCTTCTGCTCAACCATCGCGCCGACCGCGATGTGGCAGTGCCGCCCTGGTGGTCAGAGCGCGCATACTCCAGCCGCTCCCGCGGACGAAAGTGGCGACTGGTTGAGGCGATGAGGGCGCGTATCGCCGAAACAAAACAAAACTGCTGGCGGTACTGTTGCGCGTGCAAGTGCCACAATACGTAGAAATGAGGGAGGACGTATCCTTTTATTGTTATTCCTTCTAAACATGAATGTGAACGGATGCGGCGTTGCATCCCGGAGCAAGAGTTGCGGCATCCCGCAACTCTTGCTCTCCTGTCTTGTGGTGTCGGGCTGGTTTCTAAGCCGATTGCGCGTGTCTGCTAGATTTATTCGATAGTGAGGGCCACCAGTGGAAACCAGGGCCAACGAGCAGAATTTAAGCGGTGTTTTGTCGTAAATAAAACATACATATTATGTAGCATGCGGCATATGTAACAATTTTCATCTGACCACCACCAAGCTCTTCTGCATGGCACCGCGTGCAGTGAATATGATACGATAGCGAATAGTCTACATTATTTGCAAACAGTTACGCAGAAGGAAACCTGTCTGTCTACGAGATGCTTACGGGGGCAGGTTCGCCGTGGCCGCTGGACTGTTATGAGAAATACGCACGCGATGGATGCCCCCGTTGAACTTCACTTGTGCTACAGACAGAGTTTTTGTCACGAACAAAGCAGCGGACTACTCGAAGCTTAGCAATATGGGTTAGCCGATGCTGCCGCGGCGAAGAGTCATCGCAATTTATGCCTCGCAGAAAAGGTTCAAATGTCTTGGATTTTACTCGCCGTTTAATTCGCCTAACGTACTGTATTAGTTTTTTCGCTTGCCTGTGTCTACTTAGAATAAACGTGTTTGATGGACATCGACAATTGCTGGCGTTTTACGTGCCAAACAAGGTATGATGATGAGGCAGCCGTAGTGGGGAATCCGGATTAATTTTGACCACTTGGGGTTTTTACTGTTGACATATAATACTCAGTACGCGGGTGTTCTTTGTATTTCAACC